>NW_027187353.1:5223344-5235774 GCF_028583685.1 Petaurus breviceps papuanus | reverse complement strand
CCATGGATCTTCGGCGTGGGGTGGACACTGGCTGTGTGTCCAAGGTTCTTTTTCTCAGTGAGTGTTGGATTAGTCCTCCTCTTGGCATCTATCTTGGACTAGGTCTCTGAGTTCTCTGCCCACCCTCCTCCTTGTCACCACCACACAGCATTCCCTCCACAGCTCCCGAAGTGTCCTTATAGACATGACCTCCTAGTTTAAATTGGGCTTTGAAAACAAAAGATGTGTTCGCAAGAGTCTGGCTTGGAAGAGAATGAGTAGAAAGAAGGGAGAATGAGGGCCTCAGAGAGAAAACTCACTTTTTTCTGGTCTTCCTCCATCAGGTTGCCCCCAGTTTGAGAGGCTTTCGGGTTTGCCTCTGTGTCTATGGGGGAGGGGAGGGGAAGAGAAGAGAAGGTTGGAAGGGCAAAATTGCCACGTTCTAGACAAAAATAGAAGGGAGGGAAGATGAACTCTCTCCTAACACAATCAATTATGCATCATGTTGAATGTGGCTTCCAAGAGAATGGAGTCGGGGCTGAAGGGAGGGGGAGAGGGAGAAAGGGCGAATGGAAGGGAGGAGGAGTGAGCAGAGAAGGGGGAAATAAAAGACTTCACTTGAACTGGGGATGGGGAGGTGAAATGTAGATCTCGATCCATTATTTTTTTTTTCTGATCCAGAGTCCATTCACGATTTTTTGGTGTGTTTGTTTTGTTTTGTTTTTGTTTTAATAAAGAGTTTAAAGATACAAACACCCTACCCCTTCCTGAGCCCCTCCTTCCCCCAAATTCCTCAAAGATGGTTTACCTCACGTGCTAAAGCGATTAAAAGCCGTTTGCATTCAATCACTGAGCAGATCCAATGTATTCGCAGAATGTGAGTATATTGGGGGAGTAGCTGGCGGCTGGGCTCTGTAAGATGGCAGTGAGTACGAAAACATACTGATGTGATAAATATTGCATTGGCTTTGGTGAGGGTCCCTACAGCTTTAACACACGCAGAATATGAAGGAGGTGGGAGAGGCTAGGCGCGCCCCCGCTGGTCTCGGGAGCGCGCTCTGACTGCAGCCTGGAGCCAGCCAAAAGGTGGGATTTGGGGGGAGGGGGGAAAAGTGACTGATTGGAGTTGGGGGGCAGGCGGCTAGAAGAACCCAGAGACTTCCTCAACTCATACCCTTCTTTTTCCTTTCCCACCCCATAACCTTGGACCTGGTGTTCTCATAGACCGAGAGACTAAGCGGCCGCCGTCACAGCAGCAACAGATGCAGGGAGACCCTCTCCGCCGGCGTTCTTACTTCGCAACTCAGCATCTAGTTGGGGGTCCGAGTCCCCGGGGAAGCTGCACCTCATCGCTCCCCAACAGCAGTGAGAGCTTGGGGACCTGAAGTGGAACAGGTGAGCACGTCCCCTGTACAACGCCGAGCCAGGTGCAGTTCTGGGGCGTGGGAAGGACCCTGGACAGCGCACACGGCGGGTGTTTGAGAGGGCATCTTTGTGTGGACTTGCCCGGGCGTCTCCCTAGAAGCGGAGACCCGGATCCGGGGAGTAAGGGACTGGAGGGCCCCTAGGGTGTATGGAGAGGAACAGAGGGACACTGCCGGGGCTGGACGAAGGAGTTATGCTCTGGTGTCGGCAGGAAGGAGATAGACATTTGAGTAGGGGAAAGGGGACAACTGATTTTCCAACGCGGACCAGCAAATGTCCTGGAATCGCTTCAAATAAGCTAACCCTAGAGAGGCACAGAGCTGGACACAGACGCTGTTAAGTGGGGTGAGGTTTCGCACATCCCCCTCCAGCTCTGGTGGGTGAGTAAAAACCTTGCTTCATTGAAAAAAAAAATGAGGATGGGGAGACACCGGTTTTCGGGTCTGAGAAATAAGTTCCTTGTTCCTCTTTTCCCCAAACCTACAGTCCCAGAGATCCTTAAGGGAAAGAACCAGCCGACTTGACAGATGGACGCTGGTTCTCCCAACCCGGGCGCCTGCGATGCCAGAAGGCTGCAACAGGGGGTCTTTAAGCACCAAGGGAGAACTAAGGGGGTGTATTCCAGGACATTGGCTGAACGTCCCCACCCACTGGGTTTTCATGGGAGATGAGAACGGGGGGAGGGCTTTCTTTCTGCCGCAAGTTTTTATGTTTTCTGGTACATTGAGTGAGGACAAAAAATGTAGTCACTGCGAATATTGCGTTTATACTAACATTCGCATGTAAAAGGGCGTGTGCATGCGTGTGCGATATCTAGACCTGCGTTTGTGTGCGTCTGCATCTGTGTGCATGTGCGTGTACATGTACATGTGATTGTATCAGTGTGAACATGCATCGTAGTGTGTTTATATGTATGTTTGTGCATGCCACAAAGAGAACAAGTTAGGAAGTCACAGGCAACGACACTGTATTTGTGCACTTAAAGGAGAGTCGCCCTCCGCCCCTTTATGGAGCTTCTCTGAGTCTCATAAATTCCAGCAGGAAGAAATATTTCTTCTAGCTGCCCCCTCACCCCCCTCCTACACCCCTTACCATTAGCAGGGGAAGAGAGATGCTCAGATAGCGCCAGGCTAACCCTTGGGGAAAGCTTTCGGCGCCAGGTAGCACACTGTCCCTTAGCACCAGTCCAGCGGAGAGGCGCCGTGGGACCTGAATTGGACGCTAGAATGAAAACTTGGGCTCAATCCAGCAGGAGACTGTGGGTGGCATGAGGCGGGAGCTGGGACGAGGGGCTGGAAAGGGGGAGGGGAACAGGCTGAGTTGCGCAGTAACCTTATTGGATTCCCGGCCATTTTCAGCTCCCCTTCAAGTACCTCTCAAATCCGGGCTCTCTCGAATGGGACCTATACCAGCAACAGCTCTAGGCCAGCCTTGACAGTTGGGGCGGGGGGGATGCAGAGAGACATAAGGGGAAGTGTTCAAGACAAGGATAGGATAGGAAATTTGTTTCCAACTGGAGCAGGACTGGTTTGGTGCTTTCCCTTTGCTAGATGTAGGGGAAAGGAGTGAATTTGGAATCAAAGCCCTGGCTCTTCTACCTGTGCAAAGTCACTGCACCCCCTCTGGGCCTCCGTTTTCTCACCTGACAAACGATAGTGTTGGACTATCTAACCTTTGCGGCCCCTTCCAGCTATACATTCTATAATCCGGTGACTTCCTCTTTCCTCCCTTTGCAGGAGACACGATGGCGGCGTCTGTGCGGTGCCTGTGGTTGCTGTGGGCGCTGCTGGGGGCCGCCCAGGGCTGCACGGAACCCTGCGCCTGCGTGGACAAGTACGCGCACCAGTTCGCCGACTGCGCTTACAAAGACCTGCAAGAGGTGCCGTCGGGGCTCCCTGCCAACGTGACCACGCTTAGCTTGTCTGCCAACAAGATCACCTCCTTGCGTCAGGGAGCCTTCGCCGAAGTCACTCAGGTCACGTCTCTATGGCTGTCCCACAACGAGATCAGCGCCATTGAGCCAGGTGCCCTCGCGGTTCTGGTCCAGCTCAAGAACCTGGACATCAGCCACAACCAGATCGTCGACTTCCCCTGGGCTGACCTGCGCAACTTGAGCGCCCTGCAGCTTCTCAAGATGAACAATAACCGCATGGCGGCGCTGCCGGCCGACGCCTTCCGCAACCTGCGCGACCTGCGCTCTCTGCGCATCAACAACAACCACTTCAGCTTCATAGCCGAAGGCACCTTCGACGCGCTCACCTCGCTGTCCCACCTGCAGATCTACAACAACCCCTTCGACTGCACCTGTCGCCTACTGTGGCTCAAGGCCTGGGCGGAGAACACTCTCATATCCATCCCGGAGCGGGAGTCCATCACGTGCGCCTCGCCCCCAGCCCTCAAGGGCACCCCCCTGGGAAGCCTCCCAGCGCTACAGTGCGCACCGCCCACAGTGCGTCTCACTTACCAGCCCAACGTGGATGGAGCGGAGCTCCAGGATGGCCTGGCCCTGGCCCTACACTGCGTCTCCACTGGACACCCTCCACCTCAGATCCAGTGGCGAATCGAGACAGCCGGCGGTGCGCTGCTCATCGAGCGACCTAACGCCAGCGAGGCAGGGGAGGAGACGCCCCCGCTCTCTCCACAGCGCTTTCTAGCCTTCTCCAATGGCACCTTGCTGATCCCGCACCTGAGCAAAAAGGAAGAGGGCACCTACACGTGCCGGGCAGACAACGAGTTAGGCAGCAACGAGACATCGGTGAGCGTGGCTGTTGCCAGCCCGCAGAAATATCCCCCAGCTTCTCCCAGAGGTGAGCTCCCGGGTCTGGGCAGCAAAGGCTCAGGAGATCGCAAAGCGTCTGGCAAGGGCTATGGCAATAGCGTCCTAACCTCCAAGGGCGATGAGAGGACCAAAGGCCGGAGTCCCTGGGGAGGGCAAGGCAGGGCATCAGCTGCACGGACCCCAGAAGTCCCGGAGGATGTGGAGGTGGAAGCGGAGGCAGAAGAAGACCCCTTTCGGCCACCGCCATTTGAGCGGCGCTGCGGCCAGGGGGACCCTACAATGTACGTGTCCAACCATGCCTTTAACCAGAGCGCGGACCTTAAGCCCCATGCTTTCGACCTGGGCGTGATAGCGCTGGATGTGTCTGAGAGAGAGGCCAAGGTACAGCTGACCCCGTTCGCTGTCAGGCCAGAGAAGCGGCACCTGCGAATGCTCTACCTGTGCGCCGAGGGCGGCCACGCAGTAGTGCAATGGTCCCGGATCGAGGAGGGCGTCAATTCCTACTGGTTCCAAGGCCTGAGCCCGGGCACCAACTATTCGGTGTGCCTCACTTACGTGGGCGAGGCCTGCCAGGTGCAAGTCGTGTTCACCACCAAGAAAGAAGTGCCCTCCCTAGTCATCATAGTGGTGGTCAGCGTTTTCCTTCTGGCGCTGGCCACCGTGCCTCTGCTGGGGGCCACGTGTTGCCATCTTCTCTCCAAGTACCAGGGCAAAACCTACAGGCTCATCATGAAGGCGCAGAACCCTGACCAGATGGAGAAGCACATCGCTGCAGATTTCGACCCCCGCGCTTCCTACTTGGAGTCTGAGAAGAATTACAGCCCCACAGACTCTGGTCCTGGGGTGGGAGAGGGGACTGGACCTGGGAGCAGGGCTAGGACAAGGGTAGGGGAGGAAGAAGAGGATGATCAGGAGGAGGAAGAGGTGGGCGGGGAACTGGAGAGGGACGAGAGCCTGGTGGCCGGCTCTCTTCCGGAGTCCCAGTCCAAGGCCAACCAGGAAGAGTTTGAGGCAAGCTCGGAGTACAGCGACCGGTTGCCCCTGGGGGCTGAGGCGGTTGATATCGCCCAGGAAATTAATGGAAACTATAGGCAGACAGAACGCTGACCTTCTTCTCCCCTCCTCCCCATCCTTTCCACGTCCTCAATTCCTGCCTGGCCCCCAACCTCGGACATTGGGAACCAAAAGAAAACGGGGCGGTGGGAGGGATAAGACGCGATCTAAAGCATTTCACCTTAACAGTATAAATAAGGTTGCCCGGGAGTACTGACCTAAAATTCTCGGCATGCGAATAGCGGGGGAATAGAGTTCATCCTTCCTTTCCACTCGAATATCCCCTCTGCCCAGTCCGGGAAGGCTGAGCCCCCCACACCCGGGAGCCCTTCTGATTGAACCATCTTTCCCCATCTCATTTCTAGCTGCTTTCCTTTTGGGGCAGGTGGACTTACTCCCTAAAGACCCCTTTTGAAATTTTAAAACAAAAAGAAAAAAAAATACCTTTCCTTTCTTCAATAGCTTTGAAAGAAACAAAATCTCCATCTCCACCTCAACCATTTGCAACACAAAGAAATGGGAGGGGGCTTGGAGACTGGGACAAGTTACAACTCACCATTCCTTTTGATTTTAAGATCTGTATTATTTTTTAAAAAGGAAAATCATGACACTGTTAGATCTGGTGCTAACACCCGGCTTCCCAGCCTGATGGGAAATAAGGGCCTTTCATTCATTCATTTCATTCATTCACCTGTGTTCCTGTCTTAAGTTTTTTTCATACTTGACCTCTCTCTCTCTCTCTCTCTCTCTCTCTCTCTCTCTCTCTCTCTCTCCCTCCCCCTCCTCCCCCCCCCCCCCTCCCTCTCCCCCCCCCGTTCTTCCCTCCCTCCCTCCTTTCTTCTTTCCCTTAAAACTAGGACTCTATCCCATCATATCCCACTCTCCTGGAAGGTGTGAGTTAGGTCCCACTGTGTATTTCGTTGTCTTTGGGTTTCAGGAGGTCTCCGCGCTGGACAGATCCAGTACCTGCTGTACTCACCGGCCCCAGCTCAGGAGACAACTCAAAGGTCCCTTGAGCAAGGGCTGTTGGGAACGGAGAAAAGAAAGAGTTTAGAAAGAGCCCCCAGAACACCCCCTCCCCGCTCGCGTACCCTAACCTGGGAATCAACTAGATGTGAAACAAACTTAGGTCTCCCATATTGAGCCTACGAATCGGAAGGCGAACTGTAGAGGTTAAAGATGTATGATAGTCTTTGTACTTGTGGCTTGGACTAATCTTCAAACCGTGAGTGCTTTAAATTTGTTTGGCACAAAATATCTGTATATAGAAACGGATCAAGGACGGAGAAAAGAACCTCTGTTCTTTGATGGATCTCGGCGTCCCGCCCCGCCCTTCTCTCCCCATCCCTCCAAATGGGTATGATGTTCCCTACCGAGAACCGTATTAGAGAAATGTGTATTCCTAGGTTAGCGTGATTTCTAGAAACAAAAGTATGTGGTCCTGTTCATTGTAAACCTGTAGTCTTAGCAGGGGCTGGGAGTGGGGAGGGGGTTGGGATGGGAGGAAGAAAGGAAGAAGGTTCAGCCGCAGAGACTACTCGAGTCTAGCTCAGTCCTGCCAGTCCTCAGCCCCGAAAGCGCTCCCGAGTCTTCCTTTCCTTTCTTTCTTAAAAGAAAGAATTGGATACATTAAGGTTTGTTGGTGGGGGGCATGGTGGGAGGGAGGGGTTATATTGTTGTGTTTGTTTGTTTTGGAGAGTGGCTATTTTTCTCTGGCCTTGAGACAAATTTCAACTACCGCCCGAATCACCCAGCTCAGCTCAAGCTCTTCTTCTGGGGGTCGTTCCCGGAAGGACCGTAGAGTACAACCAACCCTCTCTCCCTCTCCATCGAACCATCAAATCAGTGACCTTTCCTAAAGCGCTTCTGTGTGTAGAGTCAATAAAAGAAATAGATTCAAAACGGACTTTTCAAACTCTGTTTAAGGGAGGGTTAGGGGAAGGAAAAGAAAGAGGGGGAATTTGCCTAACCTTTCTTCTTTTGGGACAATTTTCATGGTGTTTTTTTTTAATCCACTAATTCGATCAAGTATTTGTGTGTAGGTGGGAGTCACTGCGCCCTATCTCTTACCTAACTATCCACTTGGACTAAAAGGCTTCCTTGAGCTTAAGAGAAGACCCCAGCCCAGTGCTCCTCTGGCTTCTGAGATTGAACCGGAGTGGAACCAAAGGGGGTAGTTTTGGGAAAGAGACTACCTCACCAAGGAATCACTGTGACCAGAAGCCCAGAGAGGCCTCAAGTGCTAAGGAAGGGCTGGGTGACCTTCCAGGAAGCAAGGGTGGAGCTTTGAACAGTGTGGGGGGAGTGGTTCCAGAGAGTAACAGATACTGGGGAGCATGAAATTAAAACTTCTGAGCAACTACATAAATCCACCCCAAAATCAAAAGCTTGTGTGTCTCAGTTCTGGTTTCACCATAAGGTCCCTTCCTATTCCAAAGGTCTAAAACAGTAGGAGTCTGATCGACAGAGGTGTTGCATGTAACAGCAACCGGGAGTAAAATAACCACTCTGTAGATGTTGTTTTCCACTTGAGTATTTGGTTATTGAGACCAAACATTCTATAGAGCAAAAGAGACCCTTTTGTTGATTAAAACAAAGTCTTAGTCACCATGGATCATATCTTTGCAAGAATTCTGAGAAATAAGCAACCTCTTTAACAAGTCAGTTACTAAACACACAGCTATGCTGCTGCTCGGCTGGATAGCAGCTTTCTCGCCTTGTGTGTTTGTGCTGGAGAGAGAAAAAGACAAAACAGAGAGATGAGAGAGAGAGAGAGAAAGAGAGATCAGCTAAGATGAAGTAGAAATAATTTGTATTTCTTCTTTTGAGGGCTCTTTGTTCATATCCTCTCTGTCTATTGGAGAATAACTCTTGGTCTTACAGACCTGTATAAATTCCCCACAGATTTTTAGATGGACAAGGGAAGAGGTGAGGGAGGAAAAGAAGACGGGTGACAAAGGTGAAGAGAAGGGTAGGAAGAGAGGATTGGAAAGATGGAGAGAAAGAAGGGAGGGAAGGAGAGAGATAGTGAGGGAGGAAAAGAGGGAGAAGAGAGAAAGAGGGAAGGAGGGAGAAGAGGGGGAAGAATAAATAAAACAGAGACAGAGATCATTTTGGCTCTTCTCAGGTTTATTTATGGGTGCCCATATACAGTATCATTGTCTCAATTAAAAACATAGCAATTTAACAGCTTTACAAATGAGTTGATTTCAAATGGGGCTCGAGAGACAGAAACACAAAGCAGGAGGCATGGAAAGCTGGCCAAGACAAAAGCAGCCTCTGTGCTTGTTTGGCCTGTGACTGGTCTGTGAGTTTAAGCTTGGTGGTATGGGGGAGGGGTGCAAGGGAAGAAAGCCCGGATCTTTCTTGTACAGACTCCTCTCCTGTATACACGCCTATGGAATGACTTCCCCCATTTCTCCTTCTTTTGGCCAAACTGTAGATCTAAACTCAATAGGCAGGCCAAGAGCAGTCTAGCAGGGGAGGAGCTGACTAGAGAAGCATTCCACCATTGTTCGCTACCCTGGGCTGTGCGCCTTGTTACGCAGTTGTGGGACTTAGAACGTTGAGGGGAAAGGGCCACTTGCTTTGCCCGAATGCCAACAAGGACAAAGTTATCACCACTTGGACCAGAGTTTCACCCAAAAGAAGAATGTTGTTCCATGGGCCCTAACTCTTGCTCCAATGTAGAGTGACTTCTACCTACAACTGAGGTTTATTCCTAACCCTCACCAAAAACTCACCCTCTAACCTTGGTAAGATACTGACCCTAGAAAATTCACTAAGTGTAGCCAAGGACTGATCTATAACATCAGCTACAGGTGGATGCATACCTCGGGCCACAGTTTGACCCCTAAATCTCACTACAAATTGACCTCTAATCCCAGTCATAGTCTGAATTATCTCACTATAGATTGACCCCTAATCCCTGACATCTAGTGAGTCTTAACCCTGGCCAGTTTTCTAATAAACAAGGTCATAAGGGGGGAAATTGTGAGAGTGTTTGGGAACACCTTTTAGCCCAAATCAAATAATGGGGCAGCATCCTTTATAAAGAAAATGATTTTTAAAAATTCTATCTACATATACAGGATATATGACCAAGGAAAGGAGGGCCATGGCTAGCCCATCTACTGGCCCAGTTCCTATGTACATACATGAAATACATGTTCAAGAGGTCAAGGTGCATTAACCATCAGAGTCAAAAACTATTCCCATCTAAGTCCAAATACTTGAATGAGAAGTGGGAAAAGGCACCTGGTGACCCAGACATATCTAAATTCCCATAAGACCTTTTCAGTTTTCATCCAGATGTTTGGCATTGGCCCCAAATTGTCCCACTCTCAACTTTTCTCTTTCTTCCTCTTCCCTTATTGTCTTTATCTGTTATGTATCTAGGCAGTCAGTATGGTTATGGTAGAATGAGCACTGGATTTGAAATTGGATGGCCTAGATTTGAATCCTGATTCTATTATTTACCACCTGTGTGGTTTGAGGAGTGTCACCTCTATGGGCTCATGTATAAATATTCTTCATGTATAAAATGAGAGGATATGGTCTAAGTTATCTCCTTTCCCTTTTAGCTCAAAAAATAATCAGGGGTTCTGAACTTGGGATATGGAAACTTCTTTGGTTTGTAAATATATTTTAATAATTATATTTCTTTTTTAAAATCCAATTTTGTTTTATTTTCAGTTACAAGTTCTTTACCCTCTCCCACTTGTTGAGAAAAATAAAACTCATTACAAATATGTGTAGACATTTCTACATTAGCCATGTGATAACTATATTTCAAGAAGATTGGTTTCCTTTGTAAGCTTATGCATTTTATTCTAAGGCTTTAAAAAGATATATAAGAGGGAGTGTCAGACATAGAAAAAAAATCCTCTGCTATATCCTCTTTTCCTTTCTAGTTATTGATTTTTCTATTGCTCACTTTCCACATTCCTCTTACCAGTCTACCTCTTTTACTGGGATTTATGCCAAAAAACAGTTTTCTTTCTTTAAGTCTTCCTCACTATATAACTCCCTCTCCACCCCTATGACCTGAAAGAGGTATTTCCTTTTCCATGAAAACAGCACAGGACGTTCTGTTCAAGAGCCTGGCTCACTCGTAGCTTTTGGAGAGCTGAAAGCCCCACACACATTCCCAGACCCAAGTTCACAAACCATTCTCTATATATGTCAGGATATATGCCATGGTAGAAAAGGATTTGGGTTACAGATTCTTAGGAGTTTTTTCTTAAGTAGAGGAAATAGTCCCATTATCTCTCTCCCTCCCCCCCAAAAAACACCCTGGTTATGCTCACCCTTAACATAGACAGAGACCACCTCCTTCATAGGTTTGAGGTTTGATATGACATACAGGTTTTCCTCCAGAGTGAAGATTAGAAGGAAGGAGGGAGGGGAAATAATGGAAGGCAGAAAAGAGAAAATGAAAGTGGGAGGAGAGCAGAGGGAGAAAAACTAAAATGGACTGAAGGAAGAGAGGCAAATGCCAGAGACTCTACAGCTGTGTCAGAGTTAAAACAAGACATTTGTGCACCCCAGGAAAGGTCTGATGATTGTACCCATTGTGTGTTACTGTTTACCAAAGACTCTCTGTCTTTCCTGTAATATACACCACTTGACATCAGAAAATTAAATCATGGAGTCAGAATGTTAGCACATGGAAAGGCATTAGAACATAAACCATATAATGTCAAAGGTAGCAAGAACCCTAAAATACAGAGTGTTAGAGCTGGGAAGGATGTTCAGATACAGGCGTTATACTGCAAAAGGCAGAGATGGTCTAAAAGGGATTCTTAATAATTTTTGTTTCTTGGACCCCTTTGGTCTGGTGAAACCTGTGGACCCCTTCTCAGAATAATGTTTATAAATGCATCAAATAAAACACATAGGATGGCAAGGAAAACCGATTATATTGAAATGCAGTTATCAAAATGGCTTTTAAAAAAGTTCATAGACCCCAGGTTAATAACCTTTTAGTCTCACCCATTTATTTTACATGTGAGGAAGCAAATTGCCTTCATTCCCAAAGAGTAGAATGTTCTGGTATTAAAATTTGTGCATTTTAAAAGGGAATATTAAAAAGCGTCCTTTGTTTTAGCTCCCCTGAACAGTTTCCTACCCTGTCTGAACCTAACCCCAATACTTATAGCCAAAAAAAAAAAGACAGTTTATGTATACTGACATAGATCGCTACAACTGGAAGAAAGGACCTTCTGGACTTTTCATCTGCTGGGAGACCAGGAAGACTGTCGTGTGAGTTCCATTGTTATTGTGCTGGCAATGTTCTTAAAGACTTGTTTATTTCACCATGAGTCCAAATGGCACAATGGAAAAGAAGGATAGGGTTGGGAGGCCTCATTCTGGTTCTTTTATTTACTGAGCTTATGGCCTTGACAAGTTCCTTGCTTTTGTGTGGCCTCAGTTTCTCCATCTGTAAGGAGAGGGGTTGAAACTATATATTCTCTAAGGATCTATCCAGCCATAATGTTCTGAGAGAGACAGCCTGTGAGAGCAGAGGAGGAGGAAGACAGCATCTGGAGAGCTGCTGTGGGTCTGAGCATATACAGGTCAGTGCTCCATGAATATGGAGAGTTATTGATGCTGAAATGTGCTGAGCTAGTCCCTTTGGAGAAAACCCTGATGGAGGCAGAATTCTCTTTGAAGCCAACGAGAGGAGGGGCTGAGACCTGTTGGGGAGGCTTGGAGTAAGGAATGTGGACAAAGGTTTCTGGTCAGATGGGGGATGCACAATCAAAATGACCAGTGGATGAGAGTAGGTCCATTGTAGTAGGGTATGGAATCTTAAATCAATAGAAAACCCATAAATGACCTGCCATTCCCATGAATAAATAGTTGGGTGCTAACCCAATTAAGTGGCCTGAAAATTACCCACCCAGGGCTCCAAGGGTTCTCTCTCTCTCCCTCTCTCTCTTTCCCTCTCTCTCTTTCCCCCTCTCTCTCTTTCCCCCTCTTTCTCTTTCCCTCTCTCTCTCTTTCCCTCTCTCTCCCCCCCACCTCTCAAATAAGACATTCAGCACCTCACACTCAATGCCTATTATTTGTAGACACTATTCTCAGCACTCCAGACCAAAGGTGGAAAACTCCACATTCCCTGCCTTCAGGGAGCTTACAAGTCACACACACACACACACACACACACACACACACACACACACACACACA
>NW_027187353.1:5190709-5223334 GCF_028583685.1 Petaurus breviceps papuanus | reverse complement strand
ACACACACACACACACACACACACACACACACACACACACACACACAGAGATAATTATAAAGCACAAAGTAGAATATGACAGAAACATGTGAGATGTGGCCATCAAACAGAGGCACAGAGGAGAGGGCTGAATGACAGCACAGAGCTGATGCCATCTCTATAACTTCATGCTCATGTGACTGAGGACAAGTCAGTTCATCTATGTGGGTTCCATTTTCTTTGTATATAAAATGTAAGAACTGAACTAGATGACCTCAGAGCAGAGGTCCCTTCCAGCCCTGGATCTATGATCCGATAAAAGAATCATAGATTTGGAGGGAAGGGATCACTTCTATTGGGGGATCAGGGAAGGCTTCATGAGGAGATAATGCCTAAGCTGGGGCTTGAAAGGAAGACAAGAATTTCAATAGGCAGCAATGTCTCTACATCTTTAGAGTGCACTCCATGGGGCAGGCATGTGGAAGGGCAGCACTTAGAAATGTGTGGCAGCAGAAAAGGGCAGGATGAGATTGGAGCACTCCATTTTGGTAAGAGGAGGTAGGCATACATTCAACAAACCTTTATTAAGCACCTACTTACTAACTGTGTGATCTGAGCAAGTCACTTAACCCTGTTTCCCTCAGTTTCCTCATCTGTAAAATGAACTGGAGAAGAAAATGGCAAACCACTATAGTATCTTTGCATAGAAAACCCCCAATGGTGTCACAAAGAGTCAGACACAACTGAAACAACTGAAAAACAATAAAAATCTGTGCCAGGTACTGTGCTATGCAATGGTGGGGGGTGATGATGGTGTTGATAATGATGAGAGGTAGCATTTATATAGCTATGTGTGCTAAGTGCTCTGCATATGTTAACCCATTTTGTCTTCACAACAACCCTATTAGGGACTGTTATTACCTCCATCTTATAGATGGGAAAACCAAAACGAAGAAAGTGACTTGTTCAGGATCACACAGTTCTCAGGAGGGACAGAGCTTACATTCTACTTGGGGGTGGGGAGGTGAACCACATGTACATAAATAAGCAAATATAAACTATATGCCAAAATAAATATGAAGTCATGTTGGGGGAGGGCACAAAAAATCTGGAGGAATCAGGAGAGGTTTCCTGCAGAAGCTGACCCTTGAGTAGAGTATGGAAGGGTTCTAGGCATTCTAAGAGGCTAAGGTAAAGATGGAGAGCATTCCAGGCATGGGTGAACAGCCCATTCAAAAGCATGGAGGTTGGAGATGAAATATTGTGCATAGGGAATTCAAAATAGGCCGCTTTGTGTGACAAATAGTGTGAAAGGGTAGGGAAGAAAAGTGAAATATGGTTGGAAAGGTTGGTTAGAGTCAGTATATCTTGAGAGCTGGAAATAAAGCATCACTATCCTCATGACATGATCGGGTGTGTACATTAGGAAGATTAATTTGGAAATTCTGTGAGGGACAGTTTGAGCCTGGGGAAGATTAGAAACAGAAACTCCAGGTAGGAAACTTAAAATAGTCCAAGCAAAAGATGAGGTTCAATGAATTAAGGTGGTAGTGAAGGGAATGGATGCAAGAAACTGTGGAGGAAGAATCAATCAGATGTGACAATTTGGGTGGTGGGGTGGGGGATGGCAAGGGAAAAGAAGAAGTTAAAGAAGATCATAGAATTTAAGGGCCAGGAAAGGATCTCCAATTATATCTGGCTCAACCCATGCTTAACCAAGACTATTTTTTACAAGACCCTCAACAAGGCTCAGCCCACTTTTACCTGAAACTCCCAGCGAAGGGAAATTAACTGCCTTTGGAGGCAGCCCATTCCACTTCAGAGGACCCCTAGTTGTTAAGATCTTTTCTTCTTTTCTTATAGTGAGTCTAAATCAGACTTTGAAATTTCTATTATTTTTTCCCATTTCTGTTTTCTGAAGCAAAGAAAAATTTAATTTTGTGAAGGATAAGGACAACCTGAACATGTTTGTAGGCAGAGAGGAAGGCAAGCCTGGAGGAGGAGAGACTGGAGATTCCAGAAAGAGTAGAGGCACAAAGTCCTTAGGGAGGCAACATGGAGTGAGCTCAGGTGGGGCCAGTTAGCCTTGGGAAAGAAGAATTTGAGGGACAATAGAGAAGGGATGAGAAAAAGATAAGTGAAAGCAGAAAGAGGCTTAACGAGGCTCAGGAGGGGTGTTCTAGGAGCTCACAGTGCTTTTTATTGTGACAGTGAAGTGGGGGGAGGGAGGTGACATTGGGAATTGAGAATAAAGGTCAGCCATTATCAGGAGTGGGGGTGGGGTGGATAAATGGGGTGCTAGGAAGTCGCTCAGAGATGATAAAAAAACAGATTTTTGTACAGCTGGGAGAGTCCACTTGAGAGTAAATTAATTTGTCCTATGGTGGTTATATGAGCAGGCAAAAGGGAATGATACTTCTCTGGCTGTACAAGGTAGGGGACAATATGGACCTAACAGAAGCAAGAAAAGGAAAGTCAAGGCAACTATCCTTATGCTTGGTACTATGGGGTAGATGAGAGAAGATCCTGCCCTGGAGAAGTCCTTCTCTGGATGGAGAGGAGACTCAATACCATGAGACAATGAGAGAATAACACAAGGAAGGAAGTGATTAAGCATCAAATATCAGATTCCTATTCTATTGACTTCAGGTCAGAGGAGGGAGTGTTCAACCCTATCTACCTGATTAACTTAAGGTGAGCTCTCTGGAAGATGTGAATCTTTTATTTTTATTTGTGTATGTATGTTTTGGAGGGGGGAAGGCAGGGAAATTAGAGTTAAGTGACTTGCCCAAGGTCACATGGCTAGTAAGTGTTAAATGTCTGAGTCGAATTTGAACTCAGGTCCTCTGGACTCCAGGGCCGGTGCACTGCACCATCTAGCTGCTGCTAGAGGTGAGTCTTGAGTAGGACCCTGATAGATGGGATAGGATTTAAATAGGAAGACAAGAGATGGGATGGCATTTCAAGTGAAAATGGTGGGGAACCACAAAGGCTCAGAGGAAGGAATGAGGCTGGTGTGTTTGAGAAAAAGTAATCTGACCAGCCTAGCTGGAACAGAGGGTGTTTTGGGGAGCAGTGAGAGATCAGGGTGGAAAGATGAGGAGATTGCAGCCCCATGGGTCTGAAGAAAAGGAAAATGCTTTTATTTAGCAGAACAAGAGGGGTCAGGCTGAGTAACTGCTCTGAAGTGTCAACTTCAAACAGGTACCTGTTTCATTTCAATTCAACAAATATTTTATTAAGCACCTACTGTATATAAGGTGGCTGTCTTTAGTACTGAGGTGCAGTTTGGTATAGAGGAAAGAGTATGGCCCTGTGAGGAGACCTGAATCTGAATCTCAGGTTCTCTATTTAGGACTTGTGTAGTCCCAACAAGTGCACAACTCAAAAGGGCTGACTGAGTTTTGTCCACTTGATACAACAACAAAGTGTAGGTGCAGAGAACCAAGGACTCGCTCTCAGTGTAGGATACAGTGTGGGATGGAGGAAACATAGTTCCTGCCTTCAAGGATGACAATTGAATATGGAAAACAGTGCCTGCCTCTAGGGAGAATGGAGCCAGAGATGCAGACTCAGACCCTGCCCTCAAGAAGCCCTCTCTCTGAGGAGGAGGTAGACCACCCCCCATCTGCTGGTTGTCCCTAATTTGAGAGAACCTTGGTCTGAGGTGGAGTGCAAGTACAGATTCATAGAAACAAAATTCAAAATGAGGAGTGCAAGTCTAACAGGTGGTGTTTGTTAGGAGACTGTCCCAGTGGCCCATGGACCTAAACAGACTACCTCATCTCTTCTTAATCCCACCCTTTAAAAGACTAAAGGTTACAAGTGGAGCTAGATTTGGGCTTCAAACTCCAAGATCTATCTACAGAGGACAGAAATGTTGGGATACCCAAGTCTCTGTTGCTCTGGAAGGTCTGCATAAGGGCAGATAGAATCAAGGCTTCAGCTGAGGTTATGAAACTGAACTGTCATATAATTCAACTTCAAACAAGCAGAGATGGGAAGATCTCAAAGGATTCCAGGGTCAAAGATTTAGAGCAGAAAGGTACATTAGAGATCATCAGAGCCACCCCTCCCCCATTTTAGAGATGAGGAAATGGAGGCTGAAGTGAATTGTCCAAAGCCACGTGGGTAATAATAGACAGAAGCAAGACAGGAGTCTAGGTCTTCTGATATTTAAATCTAGGCAGGACACTATTTTCTGTCCCCCTCTCACTTCCAATTCTATCCTATCACCTTTTTTACAAAAAAAAAAAAAAAAGTTTACTTTTAGTTTACAAAAAACAGTTCCACAAGTTTTTGACTTCCAAATTTTCTCTCCCTCCCTTTTCTCCCCACTCCGCTGCCCTATGGCGGCATGCAATCTGATATAGGTTCGACATATACCTTCACATTAAATATTAGTCAAGTTGTAAATAATTATAACCAACGGGATGAGCAACGAGGAAGAAGAAACAAAACAAAACAAAATGAAAGAGAGAGCAGGTAGCTTGCTTCAGTCTGCATTCAGACTCCATAATTCTTTCTCTGGATGTAGATAGCCTTTTTAATCATGAGTGCTTTGGATCTGTCTTATAACCTTGTATTGCTGAGAAGAGCCCAGTCTATCAAAGTTTGTCATCACAGATACGATGTGTCTGTAATTGTGTACAATGTTCTCCTGGTTCTGCTCTCCTCACTCAGCATCAGTTTATATAAGACTCTCTAGCTTATTATGAAGTCCATCTGTTCCTCATTTTTTATAGCACAATAGTATTCCATTACATTCATATGTCACAACTTGTTTAGCCATTCCCTAATTGAAGAGCATCCCCTTGATTTCCAATTCTTTGATGCCACAAAAAGAGCTGCTATAAATATTTTTGTACTTATGGGTCCTTTTCCCATCTGTATGATCTCTTTGGGATACAGCCCTAGAAGCGGTATTTCTGGGTCAAAGAGTATGCACATTTTTATAGCCCTTTGGTCATAGTTCCAAATTGCTTTCCAGAATGGTTGGATCAGATCACAACTTCACCAACAATACATTAGTGTTCTGATTTTCCCACACCTTCTCCAGCATTTATCATTTTCCTGTTTTGTCATGTTACCCAATCTGACTGGTGAGATGTGGTACTTTAGAGCTGTTTTGATTTGCATTTCTCTAATCAATAGTGATTTAGAGCATTTTTTGCATATGATTATAGATATCTTTAATTTCTTCCTCTGAAAACTGCCTGTTCATATCCTTTGACCATTTATCAATTGGGGAATGACTTGTATTCTTATAAATTTGACTCAGTTCTCTGTATATTTTAGAAATGAGGCCTTTATCAGAGACATTGGTTATAAAAATTCTTTCCCAATTTTCCTAACCTTGGTTACAGTGACTTTGTTTGTACAAAAACTTTTCAATTTAATGTAATCAAAATTATCCATTTTGCATTCTGTAATACTCTCTGTTCTTCCCTTCTCCATAAATCTGTTAGGTAAACTATTCCTTGCTCTCCCAGATTGCTTATAATATCAGCCTTTGTACCTAAATCATGAATCCATTTTGACTTTCTTTTGCTATAAGGTACAAGATATTGGTTTATGCCCAGTTTCTGCCATACTATTTTCCAGTTTTCCCAGCAGTTTTTGTCAAATAGTGAGTTCTGATCCCAAATATCCTATCATCTTTTCTTCCCAACTTGATTTTTTTTTAAGTTTAGAAAGCTTTTGTTGAGACCTGTACTTAAATCTAGAGTTTACACTAAGGCTACATTACCATTTGCTTTGCCCCTTCCAAGAATTTACCTTGAGGCCCACGCCTCAGAGAGAATGGAATGAGGAAGTCTGGAAGATTTGGGGGATAGTCTCCAGATAAAGTTCCCAGAGAAGCCCTGAGCTACCCTCCTTACTATGCGACCACAACATTCTTTTTCCTAATATAATCCAAGGCAATTCTGTTTACCCAGTAATAAACCCAGGCCCCTCTGAGGGGACTCAGATGGTTAAGAATCTAGTATGTCATTCAGTAAACTCAGATGTGCTCGCAAAATTGAAGCAAGCATTGAGGAGATCCTTATTTACCAAAAAATGAGTCAATTCACACTTTTGGCTGAAAGGATGATTATAAAAAGCCTCAGGCCTTAGTCGGGAAGTAGCAATCATTTCAAACCACCTTTTGGGTTTCAAAAAGCCCCACTGTTCCTTGATTTATGTGATGGTACAAAAAATTCCTTTGACTTTTTTGGTCTGCAATAGGCTGGCTCTGCTCTGGAAATGAACCCACTTTCCACACCCTTCTTGCCCTTTTCTGGAAACTCCCATACCTTATTTTTTAAATTCACCAGACAAACCCTAGTAACTCACTCCCCACAGACACCAGTGATAGGAAACCAATCAAACCTAAGCCTGCCCCCTCCACTTAAGATCTTTGTTGAGTTCCTCTTTTGTGGAGATGGGAGTACCCAGTCATTACACCCAGTAATTAGAAGGAGTTAAGAATGCTGGGAAGGCTAGCCAATTCTGAGGGCAATCTTACAGTGGAACATTGCTAATCTGCCTCCTCCCATTCCTTAACTTCTCTTTCCTCCTACTGTAACCTACAGAACATCACACCTGAAGGTCCAAGGGCCTCCTTAATAGTCTTCTTCCCATGATACCACTTTTCATGTTCTGGTCCTTTGGTATCGTATATCATCACAGGCCTTGCCTTGAATGACTTAAAATACACAATGCAAAATGTCTCTGGCTTGAGGCAGCCAAGAGTTGTAAGGAGAGAGCAGCACTAGGCTTAAAGCCAGTCAGTTCTTAGTTCAAATCAGCCACTTATTAGCCCTGGGATATTGGGCAAACTTCTTCATTTTCAGTCTCAGTTTCCTAACAGTAGGGCAGCTAGGGGGCACCATAGTGCATAGAGCACTGGATGTGGAATCAGGAAGACTCGTCTTCATGAGTTCAAATTTGGCCTTGGACACTTGGGCTGTGTGACCCTGAGCAAGTCAGTCAGCTCTGCCTTAGTTTCCTCATCTATAATATGATCTGGAAAAGGAAATGGCAAACCATACTCTAGGATCTCTGCCAAATGGGGTCATGAAGAGTAGTACATGACAAAAATGGCAAAATTATTGTGTATTACTGGCTCCTCTCACTTTCTTTGAAATCTCCTGCTAAGGCCCTAAACTATTGGAATGAGCTGGAACAGTAAGATCACAAAATTTCGTTAGAGAGAAACTGAAAGATCATCTGGCCCAACCTAGTCATTTGATAGATGAAGACACTGAGTCCCCGAGGAGGGACTTGCCTAAGGTTACCGAAGGAGAAAGAAACTAAGGCAGGATTTGAATGCAAGTCTCCAAATCCAGAGCTCTGACCGATAGATCACATCACCTCTCAGAGGTCTCTCTGAAGCTTGTGGGCTTAATAACAGATGGGAATCCATTTTCAAGTCAACATCTCACTGAAAGTACATAGACTGCAATCCAATCAGGCAGAGAGATGCTAAGTAAGTTTTACCTTGATAGACCAAAGACAATGTGGGGTAAGGGAAAGAATTCTGAACTCACAAAGCTTGGGTTTGAATCCTGGCTCTGACATTTGCTGTGTGGTTGTCAGCAAGTTGCTTCGTCTCTCAGATCCTCAGCTTCCTAGTCTATAGAATGGGGAAGAGAAATAAGAAGCAGGGCACCACCCAACCACAGGATTGTTTTGAGGAAAGTGCTTTTGTAACATTGAAGCACCCAACTCTACCAAGCTGGAAAGTCCTCAGGCATGGCATATCCTGTTGTCTGAGGACAAGTCTAAGTCTAGGAAGGTTTATTATCATGAGGATCACCACCAGGTGATTAATGTTCAAAGTCTTGAAAGACCATCATCCAGCCAGGATCATGAAAACTCTATGGGGGCTGTGGTTCTACTCCAATTGATGAGTGATGATCTAATCAGAATATCGGAAGTTGAGTGACATCTTACTCTCTCACAAATAGTCAAAAGTTGGCTTGCCTCTTCCACAATTCTACCATCCCTTTCATTACTCCTCTTGGCCTGTCTTGTGTCTTTTGATACTACCCTTTCCTCCCATATGGTTATTGTCTCCTTCTGAACTTTTCTCTTTTTGTGGAGAGTACCAAGCTTATTTTATTCATCCAGGTTCTCAACCTTGTCATTATCCCTGACTCCTCCCATGTCCAATCATTTAATAGATTTCGTCATTTTCACAGCCACCACCTCTTATATATACTTCTCTCTGTCATAGCCTCAGAGGTGGCTGGTAAATATTTAAACTCACTCCCTTGGGGAGGAGGGAGGAGGAAGAAACTATGAGCATGACCCAGTTGTAAGTTTAATCTTCACTAAACATATTCTCCATTACTTTCTTAAATCTAAATAATCAACAAAACAATGAATCAGGCCTGAATTTGTAGTGCTTATGGATTTCTGAGGTGTGAATGCTCACATTGAAAATGTGATAATCAGCACTCCAGAGCCAGTACAAGCTGGTCCCAGCACACCACTGCTAGTCTCTACCTCAGGCCTCTCTCTCCCTCCTCCAATCCATCCCTTCCATAATAGTCAAAATGATTTTCTTAAAGTGTAGTTCTAACCAGATCACTCTCCTGTTCAAAAAATTCTACTGGCTCTCTATTAACTCTAGGATCAAACATGATTTTGTCTTTATTTCATCCTTTTTAAAATTTATATAAGTGTAAGCTTTGTTGCTGTTCATTCTTCATTTTTGAAAATGATCAATGACTTTATAGTGTGATTTCTTGACTCCTTGCTGAATTCGATTTAAGTGAGGCAGAGTTGCCCTAAGTCATCTGCCTCACTCTCTCTTCCTCAGTCATCGAAGTCCAGAGGCAAGACAAGAGTCAGGACCAATGTCAATGACTCGGGAGGTAGTGGATGACCATGGCGTCTTTGATGTCTGACCAAGCTCTATGAACTCCACGGTACCTGCTTCAGTTGCCTTGATGACCTTTGGAACAAAAAGTCCTCCTCTGCCCATTCTGCTGGGGGAAGTCTTCACATGCTTGGGATAGACAGCTTCAGCCCTTCAGCCCTCATGGTTACTCTCAATCATCTGCTGAGGTTTTAGTGGGGTGTGGCTACTGCAGCTCCAGCTTCTTGGAGTCACAGGTGAGAGTCGGGTGACTGGTGGATACCAGAGGTGGATAAGCAGCCCTGAAAAAGAACTGAGCAAGCCCTCACACCAAAGGTTCAAGTCCTCCCTGAGCAATCTATCTAAATACATGCACGTAACTTATAAATAAGTAAATATACATATATTGAGGGCACAGGCACAAATAGTTTTGTTTTTGTTTTTTTACTAATAGAGGTTCATGATCACAAAAATGTTGTAGCCAAATACATTAAGACACAAAGGGTCAGAGTCTGGTTGGGAAGAACACTTAACTCATGTCCTTGGTCCATCTTCTCCCTCCTCTCCTGCTCTGTGGTATAAAAATAGCTGGTCAGGTTATCCAGGCTTTATCTGCACTATTTGAATTGGCTGATTCAGTGGATATTTGGCACTTGGGGGTTCTCCTCTATGATTCTCCCCTGGCTTGTCAGCTTTACTGTTCCAGGAACACACCAAGCTTATCTCCTCCTCTGTCCTGCCATCCCAGGCTAATCACAGGGTCCAGCCAAACTGGCCTTCCTGCTACTCCTCATTCCTGACATTCTATTTCCTGTCTTGGCCTTTTAATGTCTATAATGAATGCATCCCCCCTCAACTCTATTTCTTGGAATCTCCTGCTTCTTTCCAAGTTCCCACATGAAGTCTTTTCTTATTCCAGCAGGCAGCTCAGTGGTACAGTGGATAGAACATTCAGCCTGGAGCCAGGAAAACCTGAGTTCAAATCCAGTCATAAACACTCACTAGCTGTATGACCCTGAGCAAGTCACTTAACCCTGTTTGACCAGTTTCCCCAGTACTAACGGAAATAATGATAGTACCTACCTTGAAGGGCTCTCAGGAGAATCAGATGAGATAATACTTGTAATACAGTGCCTGGCACATAGTAGGCTCTATGTAAATGCTAATTCCCTTCCTCTTTTTCCCCTACATGCTGGTGCCTTCCCCCTGAAATTACTTTGTGTTAACTTTGTACGCAGTTAGGCCTCAGTTAGTACATGTATTCCAAATTCTCACTATCCAAAGTTAGAATTATATGAAATATGGGCATTGGTTCCAGACCCAAAGAAATATGTAGTGTGAATGTGAATACAGTGACCACTGGGGATTCATTTTTTGTACCTAGCTGTGTGTGTGTGTGTGTGTGTGTGTGTGTGTTTCTACAAACACACACACACGTTATTCCATAGTATAAACCCTTTGAGGACAGGTACTATCCCATTTATGTCTTTATAACCCCAGCGTGTAGCACAGTGCTTAGCACATAGTAGGCACTTAATAAACTACCTCCCTCAATTATTGCCCTCCACCCCCATCAGCCCTGACTTGATGGATTATCCTGGTATTCCTTAGATACTTTTTAATGTACCTTGTAGTTACACAGATATTTGTATTTGTATATTGTCTCCCCCAATAAATGTGAGTTCCTTGAGGGCAGGGACTGTATTTTTTGCCCTTTTTTTTAATCCCCATTGCTTAGCACAGAGGCTGGCACAGAGTAAGTAATTAATAAATGCTCATTGGCTGATTTATTTATACAGTTCGGTCAGAAGTCCTGCCAGCCATCACCCTGCTATTCTCCTACTTGGATCCTCCAGAGCAGGCAGCCGCCCTGGGACTCCACTGATGTCTGTTCCCCTTTCTGCAGCTCCAGGCCCCCTAGAGAGCAGAGATGAGCCCTGTTTCCCACAGATGTCTTCTCAGCAGTCAGGCTGGCCTGGAGCCTTATTCCCATCTGCAATCCCAGGCGCCTGAAGCTGAACTTGAAACAAATAAGAGGAAATTCTTACTTGCAGATCATGCAGCAAGCAGACAGATGGGGATGGATGTGAAGACAGGCCCCTGGGAATTTTTGTGACAATTGTTATTATTCATGGCAGAGAATCAGGCTCCAGTGGGGGTTGTGGGTGAGAAAATCATGGGACCAGATTGAATCTCTGCTTTGGGAGCAGCAGGCCAGGGCTGAAGTCTGACATTTGTCAGCAAAGGCCCTCTGACCTCAATTTCTCCTTCTTTAAAATGGGAGTAAGAATACTTTCCCTGCATTCCTCATAGGGTTGTTATGAGGATCAAATTAATGAACTCGAAAACCCCTTGGCTACACTATCAAAAATTCATTTGTGACTCTAACTAAAGCTAATTGAGTCCTATCTCTTATTCTGAACCTTCAAGCACAGGGTAGAATTAGGAGCAGTTCCCAAAGGAGAATGGGAGGAAGGAAGGGCCTGGGCAATGAAGGGAGCAGGCTGATCTGAAGGAGCTGTTACTGCATGCGTCAAACATGCTCCGTATTATATGCTGTGTTACACTGTACTGTTGTAGCATACTGCTTTACATGAGGTCAGCGTGTCCAGGAGGGGGACTCCACTCACTTTCCCCATCTGTGAAAGAAAGGAGTGGTCTAGATGTCCTGCCTCTGAACCTGTGGGCCTAAGTCCATTCACTGACTCACTGGCCTCCCACTGATCTATTTGTTCAGCTCCAGGAAGTCAAGACATCACCCTCTGGTGTCTTTGGTCCTCTTCAAAAATGAAGGGCCAGAAACAACAGCAGCAACAATATCGACGTGTGGAGGAGGGATGTTATGTAGAGAACATAGGTGTATAACATAGGTACACGTACATATGTGTATACACACACATCCATCTAAGAAAGGTTATAGATACAGGGTATTCCAAAATTCTCCATGCGATTTTAAGCTATCAAAGCTTTAAAAAGCTATTAAAACTTTAAGCTATACCTTAAAACTGTACAACAATTTTTAAAACAATATGTATGTATAGATACACATATTACATAATATATAATATATTATATATAGCATGTAAATGATATAATATATATTGTATTATGTTATATATTACATCATATATATGTATTGATTTTTCTGTTATTGACTTGTATCTGACTCTCTGTGACCCCATTTGGGATTTTCTTAGCAAAGGTCCTGGAGTTGTTTACCATTTCCTTCTCCAGCTCATTTGTCAGATGAGGAAAGTGAAGCAAACAGGGTTAAGTGACTTGCCCAGGGTCACACAGCTAGTAAGTGTCTGAGGGCAGATTTGAACTCAGATCCTCTGACTCCAGGGCTGGTGTTCTATCCACTCTACCATCTAGGTGCCTCATATGTATTGATACACACATACATATTATTACATATTATATATAACATAATATGTAATACAATATTATATTCAATATAATTTACATGTATAATTACATTTACTATAATTTACACATACAATTACACATATAAATACATAATATATTTAATATGTAAAATGATATGGCATGTTATATTATATATAATGTGTGGTATTGTGTTATGTGTATATTATGTTATATAGAGAGATATATTATTTATATTTATATTATTTGTGATAATATATTTATATGTACAGAGTGAACCAAAAGTTTTCACACAGTATTAAAGTATAAGCTTAAAGTTTTAATAATTTTAATAGCTTAAAACTACATGAAGACTTTTGGAATACCCTATGTTATGTGTTATTATATTATATATAACTATAATATATTCTATTCAGTACCACATATTACATAGGATGATCTGATCATCATATATTATTATATATACTGAAGAGTATAGCAATATACTAGTCATATAATAATGTGGTATAATATGTAGTATAATACAGCATATAATATATGTATATGTATGTATATGTAATGTTCTATAAGTAGCTTATAAGCACTAGTGTATATGGATATATGTGTGTAAATGTATATATGTATGTATATGTATATGTGTATACAGAGATACATAAAACAACTGCTTGTGTATGAAAGACACTGCAATTACAAGGCCTGTTGGAGTAGAAAGGACGCTCACCTTGTTGGAAATCAGGAGATCTGGGTTTCAGCCCCAGTTCCTCTCCTGGTTTTCTGTAGGACCTGAGCCCAGCATTTTACCATCTCTGGGCCTCCTTCTCCCTGTCTGTAAAATAAGGGGATTGGCTCACTGGATGCCCTTCAGTGACCCTCCCAGATCTAACCTTCTCTGACCGGTCTGCCATGTTTTTCTCTGGTTCTGCCTCTCACATTGTTTCCTCCTCCTGAAATGCCCTTCTCCTTCTCCCCAGTCTGTCCTCAAGGTGCAGGATCATGCTGACCTCCTCCAGGAAACTTTCTTTGACCATTGGAGCCCACGTACATCTGCTCTTTTGCTATCCCATCAAAATAGAAATAGAACAATTTTGAAAAAATGTGCTATATTTAAAATAATTATTTTCTCCCTTTTGCACATTGCAACTTCTCTGGAGTACTGGTTCTGGCCCCTGAGTTAGGCTATCTGGCTGAGCTTTAGTTTATCAGTATTCTCCCTAAAATGTGACATCCGAGGGTGTGCATCTTACTCCAAAGGTGGTGTGAGCAAAACAGTATACAGTGAGATAGTTACGTCCTCATTCCCTGATGCTATGCCCTTCTTGATGCAACGTGGCACCTGGGAGCAAGGCCCTACTTGCAAAGTGGATCCAGTCAACAAACTCCCCAGGTCAAGGTGCTCTGTGAATTCCCAACTGCTCAAGACAATAGTTTACATGCCCCCCACCATCTCTGACCACAGGCATCCTGCTGGACTTCCCAGAAATGCTGACATTATTAGAAAATACCCTCCTTGGGCACGTCACTTAACCCCAATTGCCCTCCAAAAAGAAAAAAAAAATCCCCAGCTAAGAAAGTCTGTGGGTTCTCCACATAATTGTGAGGGGCAGGGTTGGAGCCACACCCCAAGGTCAACCTGCTGCTATATGGAGACCTGGATGAATGACTGCACCTCTGTTTTTGCACCAACTCTAGTTAAAATTAGTGTAACTCCTTGCTTTATAATCAATCATCAAACTGCACCCATTCAGCATCATTTATAGAAGGTGTTCATATAGGAGCCTACCAAGGACTATCTGAGTCTAAGGCCCCACCCCAACCCCACCCCATTTTCTCAGTTACAAGATTCTTTTGGTCTCCCATGCAAATAATTGGAAGGAAGAATAGGAAGGGGGGGAAACCCTAAGGACAGCTTGGAGGTATTAAAAAAGTCACTATTTTGAATGTGCTTGACACTTTGTGCTTCCCCTTACCTTAATTTCAATTGTGACTATATCTCAATTGTGACTCGAGCATTTGCTTCAAATTTTGGCCTTTACCATGTGTATGTGACCAGTTCCAAAGCTTTTCAGGTTTTGTAACCATAGAGCAGATCCAGTCTGGTGAGCACACCATAAACTTCACTCTTCTTCCATGCAATTTGCTAAAAGCCCTCTCTCCCCTCCAGATGAACTCATGGCCAGTCACATCTCCCCCATCATGGATTTATAAGGATGGTTTCTGAAATGAAGTGTATTATTTTACATTTATCACTGTCTTGATTCTATCATCTACCCTGCTAGCTATCCTGCCTTGCTTTATTAGACAAATAGGCTACCTATGTCTGTACCCATCATGAATGGGGGGAAAAAAGTTTAATGCACATTCTCATCACCACCACCACCACCATATATCTCCTCCACATCACCTCCCCCCGACCAAAATCATTTATGGTTTCTCTTTGCATGAAAAAGCCTCCTTCTCTCTGTTTTCCCTTCCCTACCCCCATACTCTAGTGACCAGTCAGGAACTCATTCTTCTCTAGCCTTCCTTCTCAAAGTCTTTGACATTCTTCCTTTCCATGCCCCTTGCTTCCATCTTAGTTCCCCTAATTCTTCATGGCTTTCTCCCACTGGGTAGCTAGGCTGTGTAGTAGGATGGGTTGATGTTGAATTCATTCATTAATTAGGCAGAATGTGCCTCAAGGACAGCCAAAAGGGGCCTGACTTTACGAAGTCCAGGACTACTAGGAAGCCAGCTGGCTTGGGGGTAAAACAAATTGGAAGTGAAAGGGTCAGATTTATGAGTCGTTAGGCCAAGCAGAGTCTGCCACTAAGAGAATGAGCAAAAGCCTGGGATAGATTTATGGGCTGGGACTTATTTCCTGGATAGGCAGAAGGGAGGCATGAGTGTATGTCGTGATACCAACAGTGAAAGCAAAGAGATGAGGAGGTAGGAGTGGGGGTGGGGAGAGACTCATTAGAGACTCTGAAGAGGTCCTATCTTCCATTAAGGTTTCCAAAGTGATTTCCTCACCACACAACAATCCCAGAAGGAGATACCTACCAGAATGATTATGCTCATTTTACAGGTGAGAAAATAAAGGCCCACAGGTTTCCATAGAGGCAATACTCAAATTCAGATAATCTGACTCCAAGACTCTTTCCACTAATTATTTCGGTATCTCTGTGTTCCAGATTCAGTTCTGTCAAATGCTGATAGAAACAAGAACACTAAACCTATAGAAGGATTCCTATGGGCTGCTTTTGACTTAGAAAACCACATATTAACATTATCTATGGTCTATCATGTTTTTAAATTCCATTAACTATTTCCCAATTACATTTTAATCTGGTATAGGCCCCACTTGGGAGGAGGGCTGCCTTCAGGGCCATTTGGTTGCATATTTGACATCTCTGTCCAAGAACACTCACAAATTCAGGGCTTTGAAAGCTAAAGACATTTTCAAAACACGCTTTAGTTGGACATTTACTTAAAACCAAGGCTCATGAGACTCCAACAATCTTTGTCTTTTACCAAACCACACTAGAGGACGTTATTTTAAAAGGGCATTTAATTAAGACAGAACAGCAAAGTTAAGAGCACCCCCCCCATCTCCAACCCCATATACAGAAACATGATGTTTCACAGATGGTCCCCACTGAGAACATGAATGAGAAGCACTGCTAACCTGGGCAATTCTTCCCTTAGGCCACAGCCAGGGAGTGCTGGGGGCAGCTCATCTAGGATCCTGAGAGTGACTGCTAAATTTTCAGTGTGAGTATTTACATTCCCTAAATTAGGCTACAGATCAGGGCCCGAGTTATTACCTTGCTAAGTATTGTGCAGGGCTGGGGTTGGAGTCAGTCAAGGGGCCGAACTTGAGGACCTAGAGGACCACATGTGGCCTCGAGGCTGAAAGTAGAGTGAAAGTGATGGAGAAAATGTTAATAAATGCAAATTAAATTTAAAAGTCTGCTGTGGACACATTATCCTTCCAGAAAGCTTGTTGTTAAACATTTACTATCACACCACTGGTGGTATCTCAGAATACTTCTCTGCCTCTGAAGCTGCCTTTTCTGTTTCCCTGATAAGCAGCTGATGCCAGCTTGATCATGTCATCTCCTGCTCAGTGTCTTCCACCCAGCTGCAAATTCCCGGTGTCATCTGGGCTTTCTTCACTGTGTGGCCTGGAATCTAGTTAATAGGCTTTTTTTAGGTGCTTAAGGTATGCCAAAGTTCTTTGTTGAATCACAGTGCTATGGGACATCTTCTCTGGCAGGGGGAAGCTGTCTGGAATCTTTTAGGAGTTAACTTGGCATCCAGGGCTGTTTGGGTTCTTTTGTGAGTTAAGACTTATCCACACACAGTCAACTAACAAAAGTTCTTTGCCCAAATCTGTCTTTTAAGCTGCTTTTTTAAAAAAAAAAAACTTCCAAGACTTCTCCAAGTCTCTTAGAGTCTGTAACTCAGTCTGTTATTTTGGTGAGGATAGAAAGACTAGGGCAACTAGGTAGTACAGTGGATAGATTGCCAGGTCTGGAGGCAGGAAGACTCATCTTCCTAAGTTCAAATCCAACCTCAGACACTTACGAGCTGTGTGACCCTGGGCAAGTCACTTCACCCTGTTTGCCTCAGTTTCCTCATCTTATAAAATGATTTGGAGAAGGAAATGCCAAACCACTCCAGGATCTTTGTCTAGAAAACCCCCAATGGGGTCACTGAGGGTCAGATATGACCGAAATGACTGAACAACAATAACAACATTGCATTTCATTCTCATCCTGTCCACCAGGACCCTGAAATTGATGTTAGAGCTTCACTCTAACCAGACTGGAGTGTCAGGGTAAAGATGTTGATCCTTGTCATTCAATCCAGCAATGTCCCCTCACTAATCTAATAGACATGTCACACCCGTAGAGTCGTCTTTGTATAGAGAAGAAAAGGTTTCCCTTGGAAGCCTTATATCAATAGGAAGAGAATTTACTTATCACAGCTTCCCACTTCTTGTAGGATCATGCACAAATTTCTCAGCATCAGATTCAAGCCTCTTCATAATTTAGCTCCAACCTATTGCCTACTTTTTTTTTTCTTATACCTCTTAACATATATCATCTGCTCCACAAAGTCTGATATCCTAGACTTGTAGAGGGGGTAGGCCCTGGACTTGAATTAGGTGTCTGTTGTTTTTCAGTCACATCCCACTCTCTGTGACCCCATTTGAGGTTTTCTTGGTAGAGATCCTGGAGTGGTTTGTCATTTCCTTCTGCAGCTCATTTACAGGTGAGGAAATTGAGGCAAACAGGGTTAAGTGACTCACCTAGGGTCACCCAAATAGTAAGTGTCTGAAGGCAGATTTGAACTCATGAGAATGAGTCTTCCTGACTCCCAAGTTCTGTGCTGTGTGCACTATGGTGCCCCCTAGGGCCCATAGACTGGTTCTTAATGCTTGCTGCAGCTCTCACTGGCTATTTCACCTTGGACAAGTCATTTAACTTCTCCGATGCTATTTCCTTATCTTTAAAATAGGGGTAATATTCACAATACCAGTCTGGTAGGATTGCCATGGGGACAACCCTTTGTAAAACTTGGAGTGTTACATCTGTGTGAGTTATTATTATCCCTCCTCTATGACTGCCCTTCCCTGTCCCCCTGCCCTCTCAGACTCATACTCACTCTCACCTTTGTACCTTTGCCCAGGAGACTGAAAAGAACACTGGATTTTGAGTCAGAAGGCCTGGTTTCAAATGTCTGGTCTGACATTTACTACCTTGTGTGATGTTGGCCAAGTCTCCCCCCAGGCTTCAGTCTCCACATCTATAAAATGAAAGGCCAATAGTCAATAGGTATTCATTAGGTGCTTACTAGGTGCCAGGCAGTCCCTGCCCTCAAAGAGCTTACAATCTAATGAAGAAGCTGACCACTAGATCAGGATCCTTTCAGGTCCAGTTTTACAATCCTTTCATTCCCTAAAGTTCCTCTCATAGGGTTGTTCATTTGGGGGAAACTCAGTAATAGTTTGATGGTTTGGCTTTAATTGATCCATTTCCCTCAGTTCTCTTCCTGCCCTGAAGCTCACTCCTCTCAAAACCCCAGGGTCCATCTGTACTGAGCACACACAGAGGTTAGTGAATCATCTACAGGCCAATGGCCCCCACTGGGGGGCTATCGGGCTCCTGCCCACCTCGAGGAGACGTCCAAAAACTTCAAACACTTCTGCCATTAGCTGTTGCCTCCTTCACAGTGAGAGGGAGCCTGGGTGCCTCTGGGCTCCTTTCCAAGATGGGGAGATGCCAGAGGCTGGGGACGGGGGTGGGGTGTAGCAGCATGGAAACTCAGAGCCCTGCTGCATGACCTGCTAATGAGAAGCAGATGTCAACAGCTGGAGGAAGGACATTCCACAGAGCAGTAAGAATGTGCAACCTCTCTGTCTCTAATGAACCCTTTCAAAACCAAAGTGTTTTGACACATACAAATTGCACCCGTTATAGGGTTCATTGTGTGGCTGACATACATGTTAGTGCTCTTGACTTATTAGCCTCTTCTACATGCCTGAACACATATGTACACTATGTATACACATGTATAATAATTCCCACTGTCTCAGATTATCTACATGGGATAGCATCTGCCTGTTAGACAAGGGAATGGAGACCCAGAGAGAAGTAAATTTCCATGCCTCCACATAGTAGGTAATTAACAACTAATTATTTCCTTTTTCATGGGTTTCTTGCTTACTGCCTGGGTGCTATGATATCTTCTAATCTGCAACCTACAGGGAACTTCCCTGAAGTCTACCTGGTGATTCCTCACAAGTTAAGGCAAGTCAGGTTAGCAAGCATTTATTAAGCCCTTACTATGTGTCAGGCACTGTGCTAAATTCTAGGAATACAAGACAAACAAAAATAAATAAAATTCCTGCCTTCAAAGGAGTGGGTGGAGGGTGGAGAAGGTCATGGAGAAGTCCAGAGAGTCAGTAGCAAAGGAATGAACATAGAGCTCACCTGGACCTTTCCTCAAGGTCCTAGGAAAAACTCACCAATCAAAGGATGAGCTCCTAGAAGCAGAGGGATTTTCTAGGATAGGAAGTATCTGTAAGTATCCAATGGCTAAGGTTGAATAGTGCAGTCAAAAGAAGGTAGGATTTGGAGTTAGAGGATCAAGATTGAAGTCCTGGTCTGATTACTCTCTTTCCTTTATATGATCACAAGCTGTTGGCATTCCATCTCTCCTTGTGCCTTCAACACCCCAAACCCTGTTTATTCATGCTCATCATCTCCAATCCTGACACCCCTCAGTTCTTTTCTGGGTCATCACTTCTGCACCGGCTAAACTCTCCTCCTTTCACCATCTTGGCCCCTTGGTGAACCAATTCAACTCTACACTCTCCTTCTTTCAAATTCTTGTCCCCTTACCTTATTGAAGATCTTGCCTTACCAAGTTTTAACCTTGGATTATTCCCATCATCCACTGCCTTCTCTCCTGCTCATGTACTGCCAAATGAAGTTGGGCTAAATCATGAAGTTGTGTAGTGTGAATCACCTATAAATGTGTGTTACATAACCTCAACTCAACTCTCAATGAGACAAGGCAATTTTTAAATTCAACATTCTAATTGCCTCACTATCCCATTCACCAAAGGTGTTTTCTACCTTTTTCATCCCTCTCTGCCTTCATGTGCCCTCCATGTCTCTCCCTTCCCTCACTCTCTCAAATGAGAATCTTGCTTCATATTTCACTTGGAAAAAAAAGCCATCAGCAGAAAGTTCCCTCTTATCTCCTCCTCCTCCTCTACATCTCACATCACCCAAATGCCTTCTGCCACTATATAGTCCTTTCCCCCATCTCGTATGGAGAGGAACCATTGTCTTTGTCAAGGAAAACCTCTGCATTCACAAATGATCTCATTCCATCCAGACTTCTCCAATAGATTTCCCCTTTTATCATCCCTCCTCTCTCAATAATCTCAAATCTCTCTCTGTCTACTAGCTATTTCCCTAATGCCTACAGATCTCCCTATGCCCCACCCCAAACTCAAAAAACCCTCACTTGATTCATCCATCACCTCTAGCAATCATCCTCTATCTCTCCTCCCTTTTGGGTCAACTCATTGAAAGGAGTTGCCATCTATGTGGGTGCCTCCCCTCCCCCTCTCACTCTTAACCCTGTAGTCTGTCTTCCAACCCCATCACTCAGTCAAAACTGCTCTCTCCAAAGTGGTCAGATCTAGTGACCTTTTCTCAATCTTTAACCTTACTGATTGACATCTCTTTTGCATTTGATACTGTCAGTCACCCTCTTCTCCTTGATAACCCTCTTCTCTCTTGGTTTTCATGGCACTACTGTTGCTTGGTTCTCCTATTTGTACAATCATTCCTCCTTTACTGGTTCTCCATCCAGGTCATGTCCCCCAAATGAATGTGTCCCCCCCAGCGTCTCTTACCTTCTCCCTTTCTACTGTTTCACTTGGTGATTTTCATTAGCTCCCATGAATTCAACTATGTCTCCCAGACAACTTAAACATGCCCAAAACTGAACTCATTATCTTTCTCTTCTTCCTAATTTCCCTGTTATGATTAAGAGTACTACCACCGTCCCATTCCTCCAGGCTCAAAATCTAGAGGGCATCCTTGACTCTTCACCCTCTCTTTTCTCCTCCCCACAGTCAATCTAATGGCAAGTCTGTCAATTCTACCTTCCAAACATCACCTGTATATGCCCTCTTCTCTCCTCTGAAATGGCTACCGCTCTGGTGCAGACCCTCATCTCCTTCTGCCTGGACAATTGCAATAACCTACCTGTCTTCCCAATCTCAAGTCTCTCCTCTATTCAGCTGTCAAAGGGATTTTCCTAAAGTGCAAGTCTGACCATGTCACCATGGTCCCCATGTTACTCCCTCATTCAATAAGCTCCAAGGCTCCCTATCACCTCTGGGATCAATTAAAATCTTTTGGCATTTAATGCCCTAAATATCCTGGCTTCTTCCTACCCTTCTAATTCTTATTTACCCCCACGTACTCTTCACCCCAGTGGGACTGGTCTCATTGCTCTTCCTCACACAAGACACTCCATCTCCAGACTCAGGGCATTTTCTCTGACCGTCCTCCATGACTAGAACATTATCCCTCTGTATCATTGCCTCCCACTTTCCCTGGCCTCCTTCAAGTCTCAGCAAAAATCCTACCTTCTACAGGAAGCATTCCTGACACCCCCTGGTTCCAGTGCCTTCCCTCTGTGATTCTCTCCAATTTGGCCTTCATATACCTCATTCGTCCACTGCTGTTTGTGCATTGGTTCCCCCGTTAGATTGTAAGCTCCTTGAGAGCAAGGATTGCCTTTTACCTTTCTTTGCATGTTTTTTAGCACAGTCCCTGTCACATAGTAGGTACTTAATAAATTCTTGTTGGCTGACTGACTGATTCTGCCATTTGTTATTGGTGCGACCTTGGCCAAGCCATGTAAACCTCTCCATACGTCAGCTTTACTATCTGTAAAACCAAGGTCTTGAACAAGATAACCACTCATGTAACTTCCAGCTCTGCAACTATGTCCTATTGTGCCCTGCTATGTTATGATCAAATTGATCTCTACCAGTAGCAACAATGATATAATGTACAATAGAAATAATCACTCACTTACATAGAACTTAATGGTTTACAAACCACTGTCCCCACATCTTGTGTTAGGGAAAATCTTTGTGGAATAGTCAGGGATCTTAAAATGAAATTTATTCTTACTCTAAATCAGAAGTTCTTCATCTGAAGAAAAAAATTTGTTTTTAATAGATATTTTTATAACTATATATATATATATATTGACTTCCTTTGTGGAAGGAAGTCAATTGGAAAATTGGAAAAGTCAATGTACTTTTTTTCATATTTAGAAGCATTATTCTGGAAAGATGTCCACAAACTTTACCCGACTGCCAAAGATGTCCAGGATACAAAAAAAGTATAAATAGTCAGTGCCCTAAATTGTTAGAACCAATTGTACTGACCTTGAGAAGATAGAAAATTTTTTCTTCACCGGCCTGTGAGGTCCATGTGATGTGGCAACTCCAAAAGCTAACATGTCCTTGGGTTTCACTAAGGCATAACTTCTAGGAAGGAGAAAATGAGAGCCTTTCTCAGGCCACACATGCAGCCTTGTGTTCAATTTTGAGTGCCCCATTTTGGGAAAGACACTGATAAACCCAAGGGTGTTGAGAAGAGGTGACCAAGGTAGTCAAGGGTATTGAGCTGATGCTCTGTGGGGACAAGCTGATAGAACTATAAACCATTTGGCTGGAGAAGAGAAGACCAAGGAGAAGTGTATTCAAATATAAAAAGGGCTGTTTAATGGAAGAGGGATTAGGCTTATTCTGTTGCTCCCTGGAAGGCAGAATTGGGTGTGGGGCAGTGGGGAATGAAGTTGCAAAAAGTCAAATATAAGCCTAATGTAGGGACAAACTTCCTAACTATGGGAGTGCTGGAAAAGTGAAGTGGATTGCCTCAGGAGGCAGGAGGGCTAATGACTCAGAAACAGCTGTATGGACATCTGGGCCTAAAAGCTCTGTTCATCAGAAAGTGTAATGAACTCACAAGGCCTCCATCTTCCTTCAAACTGGGCTCTCCCTCACTGGATGCCTTCAAACAGAGGCTGGATGACTACTTGTATATCTACATCTACATCTACATCTCTATCTCTACCTCTATCTATGTCTATGTCTATATCTGTGTCTGTATATGTATCTATATCCATATCCACATCTATATCTATCTATAGATATGTATGTATACATATATATGTAGATATGTATGTAGATATATTGATTATATCAGAAATTCTTGCTCACATATGGGTTAGAATAGATAATCACTTTTAACTTGGAAATCATATGAATCTATAGTACAAATATAATTATATCCATTTTACTGATGAGAAAGCTAAGACCGAGAAAAAGATATTTGTCCTTAGTGACTCAACCAGTCAAGTGTCTAAGTCAGGATTTGAACCCAGGTTTTCCACCTCCAAGTTCAACATTCTATCTGCTATGTCATGATACCACTGAAATGGAAACTCTTTGAGGATATCAATTAGCTACTTATTCCTAGGTCTCACAGAAGCCACATTCCCATCCCTCTTTTCCTCCTTGAGGATTTTCCAACTTTGGGGTCATCACCAGAAATCCATTTCCCCCCTCCCTATAGTTGTAAATTACCCCATTTTCCACTGTCACCACTCTGTCCAGTGCAGGGGAAGATGGCAACCATATGCTGGAAGCCCTTCCTGAAGAGTGGAACTACTTGGGCCAGACACCATAAAACAGTCCTTCTGTGTCCTTATGCCTCCAAGTACATACATTTTTGTTTCTGGCATAGCAGCTTTGGAGCTGATAGAGTGGGAACTGTGGCAGAGTATATGGAAGGCTGCCTCTGGGTCCTGTACCCTGTTCTCCCTTTAGAAAACCTCCCAGGGCCCTGAAGTTCCCCCTCCCCCAATCAGATGATGACTCTGACCGTGGGCAAAAGCAAGCACACAAGCACATTTTCAGACTGATCTGTTCAAAGGGAAACCAAGGAGAAATTAAGAGAATTTTTAAACCATGGGATCTTTGAGGCATATAGGACTTCAAACATCACACAGCCCATCGACCTCATTTTACAGATGAGGAACCAGACATTGCAGAGAAGTTTAATAACTTGCTCCAAGTCCCACAACTAGCTAAATGGCATTGTTAGCGGAATACTCTTTTCCCTACAAGGGTCTGAATCCAGGCCTATTGGCTCCTTGTTCAGGGTTGCCCCTCCTATACTACCATAGAGGAGGGGCATTTACCCCTCATTTGTTCAGGGGCCCGGCATGGGGAGGTCCTTCCTGGAGATCACACACATGACTTACTCCAGGTTAAGCCAGTCCTGGGTATGTCACCAGGCAAAAGCCTTTAGTAATTGCTTGGGAGGCCTGGGTTCTGTACATATAGGACTCCAGACCCAGTGCAGGGAAATCTCCCCAGAACATCATAGACTGGTGGCTGGGCCAGTGGCTCATGTGACTTTCTGGCATCTCAAAGAGCATACTTACTACCTGTGTCAACTTAGACAAGCCATCTCATGCTCTCTGTTCCTCAGTGTCCTCAGATGTGAATGTAGGGGAGGGCAAGATTACCTGTTGGTCCCTTACAGATCTAGATTCATGCTAATGATACGAATGATAACAGTACTATTTAATATTAGCACACACATATGTCATTTTAAGGTTTGCAAAGTGCTTTATATTATATACATATGTATATCTGTTTACATGTTTACGTGCATACATATATGTATATAATCTTTTAATCCTCACAACAATGCTGTGGTCCAGGTATGATACAAGGTGCCCTCTTCCTTTAAAATCCTCACAATGTAATAGATGCCACCCTTCCCAGGTTCCTTAGTACACAGAACTTGGTCGATCAGATCTCCTCCCTGAGACACTCAGCACCCTCTACCCATCATCCTTCATCTCATCATCTTCATGAAATGAACCCATCCATCATGATCAATACCTTCTCTCCTAGAATGCCCAAAGAATGCTGAGCCAGGGCTTGGTGATGCCTTTCCCTTGGCTCCTGGGGAAGCCCTAGGAAGTTTAGCATGAAGACAGAATTAGATCTAGAAGGGTTCTTAGAGCCATCGTCCAGTCCAAAGCCTCATTTTCCATGTGAGGACACAGAGGTCCAGAGAGAAGAAGTAGTTCAATGAAGCTACAGGTGGCAGATCTAGGAGTCAGAGCCCATGGATGTGGCTTTTTCCACTTAGGGACGGCCTCCTACATCCTCCAAAGCCACTGGAATACTTAAAAACGGTAACAAGAAACTGCAATTTGAAGTTCTGGAAAATAATGAATATAAAATAATCTGTGATTCCTGGAAATTATGAAATTGGATAAGGAGATGCAATTAAGCACTCACTTGGGGAAAAACCAAAGGAATTTAATTGGGTCATCATACCCTGCATAATTGGAGAAAATGTAGACAAAACACTCTACCAATTATGTAATTCCTGGTAACTGTGCAGTAAAGAAACTGGATTAGTTACCAATGTGGCCAAGAACTTGGAAAATCTGTGGGCAGCTACTGTAGTTGTCATTCTGGGCCAAACACACCTTTGCATGGTTAGGGGAATTGAAGGGATGCCAACAATGGACAGAGCCAGATGTTTAAAACAGGAAGGATTGGAAAATTCAACAAAAAATGAGTCCCAGAGACTTGTTGGTGGCATACCAAGACTGTCAGGGTATCAAGTCTTATTCATATAGTCTGTCCCAACAAATTTGTTCTGGAAAACATGAAAGGTGGGAAGGAGGAAAGAGGAGAGGAGGAAAGGAGAGAGGAAAGTGGAGAGAGAGGGGCAAGGGGGAGAGAGGAGACAAGGAAAAGAGAGAGGGGAGAGAGAGAGAGAGAGAGAGAGAGAGAGAGAGAGAGAGAGAGAGAGGGAGAGAGAGAGAGAGAGAGAGAAAGAGAGAGAGAGAGAGAGAGAGAGAGGACAGAGGGGGAAGGGGGAGAGAAGAGAGAGGGAGAAAGGGAGGAGGGAAGGAAAGGGAGAAAGAGAATAATTTTATTTGTTTTTTAAAGAAAAGAAAGAGAAGAAGGGATGGGAGGAGGAAGAGGAAAAAGAAGAAGAAGAGGAGGAGGAGGAGAAGAAAATGATGGGGGTGGGAGATAAGATCTGGGAGAGTCCTACTGAGGGCACTATAGAATGGAATATGGTTCTGAAATTAGCTTGAGTTCGTTCACCTTAGAAAAGGTGTCTAACCCAGGAGTGGGGAACCTGCAACCTCGAGACCACCCATGGCCCCTAGGTCTTCAAGTGCGACGCTTTGACTGAATCTGAACTTCACAGAACAACTCCCCTTAATAAGAGGATTTGCTCTGTAAAACCTGGACTCATTCAAAAGGCTGCACCCAAAGAACCAGAAGGCCATGTGCGGCCTCCGGGCACAGGTTCCCCACCCCTGCTCTTACCCATACTATGATTCCCAAGCTAGGAGGTCAGAAAGACCTTGCTAACTTCTGCTAGGAGGCAATGTGGGGCAGTTGAAAGCTGATTAGACTGAATGTGATAGGATCATAGCTTTTTCACTGGAGGGAACCTTAGAAGCAATCTAGTCTAAGTTCTTTCTTTTTTTTTAAATGAGGAAACTGAGGCTCAGGGAGGCTAAGTTACTTGCTCAAGGTCACGTAGGGAGTAATAATCAGAGGCAAAATTTGAACTAAGGTCTTTGACTCCAGCATTCTGTCCACTGTGCCCCAAGAACTGAGTTCTAGTCTTGGTTTGGCTGCCAATTCAGCTTGACCTTGGGTTAGTTCACTTCCTCTTTCTGAGCCAGTTTCTCATCTTGAAGAGCAGGAACTCATTTTGTCTTCTGGGGACTAACCTTAAGGCTACTTGCCTATGTGCTTACTTGTTTGGTGAGGCAAGGGTCCCCCTGAGCTCAACCAAGGGGGAAGCTTCAAAGTGGAGTGAAGAAGAGAAGAAAACTAGAAAGTACTGGAACTGGGATTAGCCAAAGGCCCTATCTCTGCTCTGGGACATTTGGGAACCCTAGACCACCTTGGGAGAACCAGTACCACCAGACCCCCTCCTCTGGCCAGACTCTGCCTTCAGGGACTCTGCTCCTGTTCTCCTGATGTGGATGTCCTCCTGCTGACAAACTCTCCTTGTCCTTTCAGGCCCAGCTTGAGTCCCTCACTCTCCAAGAAGACTTCTTTGACCAATGCAACCCACACCAATCTCTTACTTCCTTTATAAATATTTATACATTTACACCTCACAGAGTTGTTGGGAAGATCAAAAGAGAATAAATGAGATAAATTTGTAAAGCAATTATCACAGTGCCTGGTACCTAGTAGGCACTACAGAAATGTTTATTCTGCTCCCCCATATATGAGAGGGAGCGTAAGGCCATGGAGAATAACATTGGAGTGGGGGTCAGAGGAGCTGAGTTCAAATGCCGCCTTTGTCATTTAAGGCCTATGTGTGACCTTGGGCAGATCACTTGGCCTTTCTAAAATGAAGGAGTCAGACTCTATAGGTCTCTCTGGGGCAGTGAGGTGGCACAGTGGATAAAGTGCCAGGTCTGGAGTCAAGAAGACCCATATTCCTGAGTCCAAGTCTAGCCACAGACAGTTACTTAGCTATGTGCCGCTGGGCATGTCACTTAACCACTGTTTGCCTCATTTGTAAAATGAGTTGGAAGAAGAAATGGAAAATCACTCCAGTATCTTTGCCAGAAAAAAAACCAGATGGGGTCACAGAGAGTTAGACATGACTGAAATAACTGAACAAGTTTCCTTCCAACTCTAATCTATGATTCTGTGAGCCCCTGACCCAATTACTTACTACATGAATATTTCAGCTCCTAGTTATATTCTGCATTGAAATTGGTTTCATTTCACCTGGGAGTCCTGTCTCCTCACCCAGACAGTGAGCATCCCAAGGGCAGAGGATGTGTCTACTCCTCCTTCCACCTTACCCACTTATAAATATAATTATTAGAGCAATTTTTCCTTCAGAGGACAATATTCAGAAGGAATGTAGTGAAGTACAAAGAACACAGAAGGCCTGGGGCAAGTCCTGAACAGTTGGGTCATTTTATTTGGAGGTGATTTACCCTAATTACATTCATTCATTATTATAAGGGTCCCGTCCCTTCCTGTCTCCTCTGGCACATTGCTCCAACAACAATACCTTTTTTCTGTCTCATTTTCATTCTTACTTTATCTTCTGGCTTCTAGGGTATCTACAAATACACCCAGGTCTCCCACATCCTTACAGTACACTCCCTTGACCCTGCCATCATCTCAAGTGACCATGCTGCATCTCTCTTCCCTTTCAGGCCAACCTCCAACTTTCATTGTCTCTATTTCCTCTCCCATAATTCACTTTCCAAATCCTTGTCTCTGAACCCATGGCACAACGGAAACAGCTCCTTTTCAAAGTTGTCACATCTACAGGCCTTTTGTTAATCCCCATTCTTCTTTGCTTCTCTTCTGCATTTGACAATGTTGGCTACGGTCTCCTCCTGGACACTCTCTCCTCTCTAGTTTTTCTAGAGAAAAACTCTGCTCTCTCCTGCTTCTCCTCCGACCAGTCTAACCACCCCTTCTTATCCTTCTTTGCTGGATTATCATTCGTACCTCTCTCCTAAATGTAAATTACTCTGTTTGAGGCCTTTTCTCTTTTCTCTTTATACTTAGCTCCCATTAGCTTATCTACTCTGTGAAGAGATGCCCAGATCTATATCTAACCTTAAAGAATCCATTCCTAGGCCTCAAAGGGGCTGATTCCCTGTTCTGTACTCAGGCTCGTGGTCTTCACCAGGTTCAATCCTGGGGAACCTGGCCTCTAATGACAGGTGCTAAGTTTCCATGTTCCCACAGGCATATTAAGTCCCCCCACCCCAAGCATACTGAGGAAGATTTTACTTAGGAATCTTATCTAGAATTTCCCCTCAAAAAGAAAGGGGGCGATAAAAAAGGTACTCAATATACAATATGTATCAGGCATGGCACAGGGAATTAATTTATACCTATCAACAAAATAAATGCTAAACACAGTACATTTACAAAGGCTCCCTTAACCAAACTAAAATTAAAATAAGATTCAGTAACAACTTATAGCTATTGTTAAAATCTGTTGAGAAGTCGATTCTTAAATATCATTAGAACATAAAGACATTTGCAGGATTTTACATTTCACCTCAGCTCAGCACTGCCTACTGTTAAAATGGTCAGTCCTGGGCATCCCTCTTACAGATGGCCATTTTCTCTATGAAGCTTTCCTGCCACCAGCCCATTCCTGTAGCTGTCAAAACCAGCCTCTCTTCTAAAGGGTCCCAGAATGTATAAGCCTTTTGAACTCAGAACCTTCCTTCAATCCTGAAAATATCCATCCTGGAATATTTGTCTAAAATTGGGGAAAGAATAAACAAACACAAAAGGGGCAGCCCAAACTCAGGTCTGAGGCTTCGGTGAGTCAGTGGGAGGTGAGGACGTGGTCCAGGGGAAGCCACCCCTTTTCCTGCCCAGCTCTCAGGAAACAGATTGAAACAGTTCTAATCTTACTTCAAAGTCAGAAAGAGAACACTGAGTCACTGATTCTTCTGACTTTGCAGCCAATAAGGGGACTCTTTGTTATCTTAAAATGGCAGCCTTTAAGTCTAAGTCATATGAGGCTAGAGCAGGCCACCATTGTCTCATTTATCCTGCATTATACTCTAACTGGTCTCTGTACCTCAGGTCTCTTCTTCATTCCATCTTCCACACAGTTGCCAAAGTAGCGAGCACAAACCACCGGTCACTCCTCTGCTTTATAAACTCCAGTGGCTCCCTATTACCCCCAGGATTAAATGTTCATTCTTCTGTTTAACCTTTAAAGCCTTTCACAGCCTGACTCTAGGCTTCCTTTCCAAGCTTATTACACATTATTACCCTTCCTGTGATCTCTGGTCCACCTAGACTGACCTTCCTGCTCACAGAGGACATTCTCTATCCTGTCTCCATGATTTCTGTATGTCTGCCCCTCCATGTCTGGATGTATTCCCTCCTTACCCCAGCTCTCAGAGTCCCTGTTTTCCTTCAAAGCTCTGCTCAAACACTATCTCCTATAAGAAGTTATTCCTTCCCCTCCCCAGTTGTGAGTGCCTCCCCTGCCCAAATACCTCAAATTTACTTCATATTTTTGTATATATTTCTCTCTCTCTGTCTCTGTCTCTGTCTCTGTCTCTCTCTCTCTCTCTCTCTGTCTCTCTCTCTCTCTCTGTCTCTCTGTCTGTGTGTCTCTCTCTGTGTGTCTCTCCTTTCTCTGTCTCTCTCTCCTTTCTCTGTCTCTCTCTCCTTTCTCTCTCTCTCTCACTCTCTCTCCTTTTCTCTCTCTGTTCTCTCTCTCCTTTCTCTCTCTCTCCTTTCTCTCTCTCTCTGTCTTACACACACACACACACACACACACACACACACACACACTCATTTGTTGGATTTCCAGATCTCCAGCATTTAGCACAGTGTTTCTTCAGTGCTTGGCACAGTGCCTGGCATGTAATAAGTGTCCACTGAATGTTGACTGACTGACTGCTCTCACTGGGAATGCAGTGGAAGCACACCTACACGGCAGCTTTGAGGCACCCGGTCTGATCTGCCCCTCCCCAAGCAGGCTGACGTGCTTTCAGTGTGCACCACATTGGAAAGACAGCCGATTGGCTTAGCCTACTTAGTTCTGAAATCCCTAGACCAAGAGACCAGCCAGACTCAAGGAGAGTCAGACTTGGAAGCAAGCATCACTGGCAGGTACCACGACTCCAGGTATAAGCATAGTTTCTTAATCAACAATGCTACTCCTTGACTCTGTTTATCCATTTTGTTCTTGAGGCAGCTGGGGAGCATGATAGGTAGTCATTTGGCCTGGACCTAGGAACCTTCTTCAAACACTCAGTAGCTGTGTGACCCAGAGTAAGTAACTCAACCTCTGTTTGCCTGTTTCTTCGTCTATAAAATGGGACTGATATTTAGCGCACCCTTTACAGAGTTTTCTGAATCAAACGAGATAACATGTTAAAGTACTCTGTAAACCTTAAAATGCTATATAAACATTAGTGATTTTTATTAATTTGAATACCGTCTCCCCTTCCAGAGCCATATTCTGGTCATGAGCTTCATTCCAAGTCTCGATGATATCTATAACAGGGCTTTGCACATAACCAAGTCACCTAAGCTGGAGGTACCTGCTTCTGGGAGAAGATAGTTTATGTTCAGGTGGGAATAGCTTCTTTCTACATTGGCTGAGTAGGCTGAACAGTCTTCATCTTTAAAATTCCCACAGTCACTTTCACCTAAAACACAGGCATCATGGCATGAGCAGACCTGGGGTGGCCGGGGGGGGGGGAGGGAGGGCTTCCTGTCCCACCCTACTTTTAGACCCTTGGGTCCTGAGAATCAGGCTCAGGGTTTTGGTCTGTTTTCTTGGTCCTTTTCAGGTCTAGGCACAGATGGTGAAATTCCTGCCAGACCCAGATTTGATCCATGGTGACCTTGAAGACAGGATGCTAGGCCAAATGTTGCAGCCAGCCCAGCAGGAAGCCTTGAGAAAGGTGCTCAGGGCTTTGAACTTGGAACTTGGTGGGAGTGGACTATGAAGCTATGAAAGTCTTCCTGTCTCCTGAGACTGAGATGAGGGGGGAAAGGAGGAGACTATATCTCCATGTGCTGGGTTAGGGGGAGATTGGGGAGTTATGTGTGTCATAGGGTGATGATTACATGTCTGTTCTTGATATACCTTTGAAGTAAATATTTCTTTGTAAAAGTTCATCTGTTAAGTGGTTAAATGGAATTGGGGTGCAGGGAATCCCTAAAAGGGAGGAATACCATCTGGGGACTAGAGTCAATGACAGAGAGGCAACCAGGGGTAAGGAACCCATGGTCTCGAGGCCACATGTGGCTCTCTAGGCCCTCAAGCGCGGCCGTCTGACTGAATCCAAACTTCACAGAACAAATCCCCTTCATAAAAGGATTTGTTCTGTAGAACTTGGACTCGGTCACAAGCCTGTATGGGAGGGTGTAACCTCAAAGGTCCTTTCCTTCCTCCTCTGTGTCTCCTGTATGGTTGGGTGTTCCTCTCTGCCTCTACACATTCCTTTTCTTGTTGGTGTTTCCCCTTTGAAGCATTCCCTTCTCAGGCTTGATTTTCAGAATCTTTTATCTTCCTTCCAGGCTCTGCCCCAATATTAAGTCCCCTGGGAATTCTTCCCTGATCCGTCCCAACTAAACTCGTCCCCTCCTCAAGTACTCTTAGAACACTTGGTCTGGATTCTTCCTTCATTCCCATCAAACTCTACCTCGGTTGACCTTTTTCTGGGGCCATGTCCGGTCCTCCCACCCTGCCATGTCAAAGAAGACGCACGCCTCAATGACAGGGGTTGTGCCTTTTGTTCTAATGGGCATGAACCCTTTGGCATTTTTTGCCAAGTTAAATAAAATATACTTAGTCTACACTCAATCACTTGTTGGCATGAGCATCTTCAGGGAAGCTACATTAAGAATCCTTTTGTGAGGAACAAAATGAGCCATGTCCTAATGTCCCCAATATTTCCCTGGGTAGGAACATAAGCCAGATAAACATTTTGAGAGATGTGAGACAGATATTGATGTTCCCAGGTTTGGCAAAAGCCATAGAGATACTGTGAGAGGCACTCTCAAAATTGTATCCTGGTCCTCAGGTCAAGAAGTATTCTCTACACCAGGATCAAACATACTTACAAAATCCTAAACGAAGACACACCTTTCCCCCCACATGCCTATACATGTACATACAAAGGTATATACCTTAAGGCACTATACATATTCATGCACAGACAATTTCTCCCATTCTCTCTCTCTCTCTCTCTCTCTCTCTCTCTCTCTCTCTCTCTCTCTCTCTCTCTCT
>NW_027187353.1:5174824-5190699 GCF_028583685.1 Petaurus breviceps papuanus | reverse complement strand
TCTCTCTCTCTCTCTCTCTCTCTCTCTCTCTCTCTCTCTCTCTCTCTGTCTCCTCTCTGTGGCTCTGTCTTTCTGTTCAGTCAAAGCCTACAATGACATTTTCATGTTCAGTCCTTAGGAGGCAAAGAATTCAAGGAACAAGAATCAGGGAGACTCTCCAGGCAGAGGAGGGGATGGGGGTGTGGAGGGGACACTCAAATGTGATCAGCTGCTGTGATTTTCCAAGTGGAAGGGTCTGGGAAAGTATGGTGGTGGGAAGGAGAATAGCAAAAGAAACCAGTCACATACTAGAAACGTTCCCCAGAATGGGGAAGGGGAATAGGTCAGGGAACCACAGGGAGAGAAAACACAGTGAAGAAACCAAAATAAGTAAGATAGTGGAGGGAGAGAGAGGAAGGCACAAGCTGGGGTGGGAGGCTGAGGAGTCCAAGGTACTTGATGGAGGTCAAATCAAACAGGTTAAGGGAGGAAGGCCTTCAGGGCCTATAACTTTTTCTAGAATGACATGGTAGAATCAGGAACCATAAATCCAGAGGAAGAGATCTCGGGGGCTAACTGGTCTAACCTCCTCATTTTACAGATGATAACACTGAGACCCAGAATGATGAAGTGATTTGTCCCAAGTCACCAAGGTAATTAATGGAAAAGACAGGATTTAAGCCTGTGGGGCTTCTTGGAAATAATGGTAATAAAAACAATAACTAACCTTTTAGGAGAACATTACCTGCGCAGACACTTTTGCATTTTATACCAAGACAATCCTCTGCTATGGTCAAATATTTTGCAGATGTGGAAACTGAGGCTTGAAACTGACAAGTGATTTGCCCATGGACATACAACTAGTTAGTGTAAGAGATAGGATTCACATGCTCATCCTTCTGAACTACATTTTCAGGCCTCTTTTCTGCCCTTTGAGGAGGGGAGCAGGCATAGAGAGGAGGGGATGCTGGGGGGGGGAGCAGTATGGGTAGGGTCCAAGGCATTTCCACTGCCTTCTCCAGTTCAATTGCATCATTCACTCATTCATCCATCCATTCTTTCAATTAGCACATATGTATTCAGTGCCTACTGTATGCAGAACACTGTACAAGTAATTCAGGAGCTATCAAGTTTAGATCGACAGGGTCCCTGACTTCACATAACTCCTAGTCTTGTAGGAGATGACACAAACACCTGTAGCTATAACCCTTTATAAGTATATTAGACTGTGCTATGTAGGCTCTGGAAAGGAGTCATGGATCAGCAGAGGGGAAGGGCTGGAGACCAGAGAAGACTTCAATGGGACTTTGGCCTCTGAGCTGGGCTTGAGAGATTGGTAGGAAGGAAGAGGGTGAAAACATTCTAGAGTTAGCAAAGCCATAACAAAAACCTGAGAGCACAGGGTATTTTCAAGAGGTGGAGAGAAGTCCAGTTTGTCTGGGAAACAGAATGGCTGGGAGGGGGGGGTTCAAGATGAAATTGAAAAGGAGGGGGGCACTCATCTGTGGATAGCCTTAAATGCCACACAATGGAGTTTAAACTTCATTTGGGGAAGAATAGGGAGACATAGGTGACATTGGGCAACTCAAGCAAGGAACAAATTCTCTGAACGCTTCTCGTGTGTCCAGCTTTGTTCTCCATGCCGGGAGTGAGGAGATGTTATCTTCATCCCCCGGAGTTCACTGTCTGGTTGGGGCTTGGGGTTGGGGGGAGTATAGTAAATTGTCTGTATTGCTAGCTGCCAATTGAATCATTTATTGAGGAAACAATGGGCAAAGAAAGGAGAGAAGAATGTAGATGGGATGGTCAGGGAAAACAGCCTGAAAGACTTGAGTGCTGAGTTGGGATCTGAAAGAGAGGGAATAGATTTGGATAAAAACTGGGCTTGCTTTTCTCCACACTAGAACCATAGGAGACAATGTGCAAAATTAACAGCTGGGTGTGAGGTTTAGTCTTTGGGCCAAGAATGAGATGGTAACATCTGCTTGGGACAAGTTTTCCCAGTCAGGTGGGTCACCCACCAGCCACCTCTGGAATTTTTTGAAAGCAACTCGGTCCATTGTTTTCCTTTGTCCTACTCCACCTCTTTTTCCCAACTTTTGCCAAGTGCAAAAGGTCCTCAGACAGAAGTCTGGACACAAGGGATGAGTGTCTCTGGCCATAGCAGTTCGTGAAAATGTGACTGGATGGGGAGAGATCATGAATATTGGTCCATGACAAATTGGGAGAAAATGAGTATTTCCTTGGGAAGGCTTTCTGGTTTAATGCCATAAAGACTTCACCATTCCTCCATTCCAAGTCACAGTCCTAGCTTATAGATACACAGTATTGAGGCTTGTTTAAAATGTTTCTGCTGCAAATACTGTTTCCATTCCTCCTTCCTCCTTCCCCAACCCATCCCATCCCTTTGGTTTGTCTGTGTGTATGTGCCTACCTTCAATAGACTGTCATTGTTTCTGGATAGTAAAACATACATAAAAATAGTAGAAAACAAGACAGTGAAAGATAATGTAAAATATATGAGAAAAGAATTTAAAAATCCCACCTCCACCAAGAAGTGTTCCTTGATTGCTAGAAAGAAAAGCAGCAAATTCTCCATAAACCCCATTGGCACCAGGGCTTCAAATGGTCTATGCTGGCTAGTCTACCAGTTAGGAGCTTTTCTTTTTCTTTTAAAAGTGGTATTTTCTTTCTCTTTATTTATATCCCTGTCATATTTTCCCTTGACTTCCCACCCCTACTCCCAGGTATAACAAAATTTTTGAAGGGTTGTTTTTTTTTGTAAGACATGACTTTTCTGGTATATAGGGAACTCCTAGTAAAGAAATTCCCTTCAAATGTGGTTCAGCACCTCCATTACATATTCTTCAAGACTTACCTAGGGTACTGAGAGATTAAGTGATTGTGAGGCCAACACATGTCAGAGACAACTCAAACCCAGATCTTCCTAATGCAAAAACCAATTTCCTATCCATTAAACCATGCTGCTTTTCCAGAAGAAAAAAGTCTAGTCAAGTAAAATAAATCCACACATTGATCACATCTGAAAATGTGCCACATTCCTTACCTTCAGTCCATCCCCTGTGAAAGGTAGAAATCATACTTCATCATCAGAATTCTGAAGTTGTGGCTGGTCACTGCATTGATCAGAGTTCTGAAATCTTCCAGTATTGCTTTCATTTCCTTTTGTCTTGAATACTGGGTAAATTCTTTTCTTGCTTCAGTGTCTCTTTATTGAAGTCTTCCTAAACAGAATCAAAATAATTTATTATTGGGGCGGCCAGGTGGCGCAGTGAGTAAGAGCACCAGCCCCAGTGTCGGGAGACCAGGATTGGTTCCAGCCGCAGATACTTGGCACCCACACAAAATAACTGGCCGTGTAACCTTGAGCAAGTTACTTAACCCCAATTGCTTTAAAAATAATAATAATTTATTATTATGAATTTGGTAATTATTAATATTTGTCTTTTCTTATGTCACAATAATATTTCATTCCATTCACATGAGAGGTAATGAGGCATAGTAGATAGAGAACCTGTCAGAGACACTTGGGTTCAAGTCCCTCCAATGACAAAAATTCTGACTGTGTGATCCTGGACAAGTCACCTAACTTCTCAGGACTCTAGGCAATGTTTTAAGACCATAAGCTACAGAGTTGGTAGAGAGCATTTCCTCACATGGAAACTCCTGATAATAATGAAATCACTAATTCCTAGCCCTATTCCTACCCTCATATACCAGTTTTTTCAACCATTCCTCAAACACTGGGTACCCTCTTTGTTTCCAGTTCTTTGATAGTAGAAAAAATGCTACTATAAATATTTTTGTAGACTTCCAGCCAAGATGGCAGGGCATGAATGAAGGCAAATAGCCCAGCTTCCACTTGCCTACTCCAGCAAAATCCTGAAATTCTTACCAGATTAAATAATGATCAAGAGATCCAATGAGAAATGACAGTAAGTGACTACTTCTGCCCAGAACTGAACAAAAAGTAAGACAGAAGATTGCAGGAAGTAAGAAAGAGGGTCATTGTCAGCAAAACAAGCACCAGCTCCAACAGACAAGCCCATAGCTTCCCAGTTTGGTCAGAGATGGGCCAGAGACAGGTGCAGCTCATAAATCTTTGTCTGGCAGGAGCAAGAGGGTAGAGTTCTCTGTCCAAAAAAAGCCCTATGGTGGTAGGAATTCCACAGAGGAAACCTTGGAAGCTCCAGGGAGTGGTGATAAGCACTGAGGTGCCACAGTATTCTGGTGAAGACTGCCTAGGAGCTCAGGGCTCCCTAGCACTCAGTCCTGAGTCACCATTGAGGACTCTGAAGACCCAGGGCTCTGAACCTCAAAAATTCATGGGGACTTAACCTTAGGAGGTAGAATGTAGGTGTAGAAACCCAGGTGATCCACCATGAGACCAAGCAGGACTGACATCCTATACCCAAAAGCCCAGCAGGTCATAGAGTTTAACCCTGGCACAAAATCCCCAAGTCAGGAACTAAAACTATAGAGAGGAATAAAACAAAGAAGCCATTGATGAGCATAAAGAATTATTGTAGACACTGGCCCTGGAGTCAGGAGGACCTGAGTTCAAATTCAGCCTCAGACACTTAATACTTACTAGCCATGTGACCTTGGGCAAGTCACTTAGCCCCAACTGCCCTTACTTTCCCTCTGCAAAAAAAAAAAAAAAAATCCAATCTAGGAAGAGAAAGAAACTCTATCCATAACAACTATTGGCTGAGACTCAAAAGAGAAAGTGGATTTTCTACAAGGACTATAAGGTTGATTATCTAGAAGAAATAAAGCAAAAAAAAAATGTTTCTAAAAAGTTCTGGAGGAAAGAATTGCAGAGGGAATGAGTAATTTTGAAGAGAATTTGGTTAACATTACCCAAAAAACAAACTCCATGAAAAATGAAATAGCTCAAATAGAAACCAATGATTTCTTGAGAAAGCAAAAAAATATTAGAACAAAGTTAAAAAATTGAAAAATAAAAGTAAGATAGCTGATTTCTTTTTTTAAAAAACTGACTTGGAAAGTAGGCCAAAGAGAGATAATTTAAGCCTTCTTGGACTCCTTGAAAACCATGAAAAAAATATTTTTAAATGCATATTTCAATGAACTATAAATAAAAATGTATTAGATCCATTAAAATCAGAGAGCAAAATAGAGATAGAATGATAAAGCCACCTCCTGAAAGAACTCAAAAAAGTCATTAAAATGTCATAGCCAAAATCCAAAGCTCCCACACAAAAGACAAAATATTGTAATCATCCAGGAAGAATCCATTCAAGTACCAGGGAACTACAGTCCAGATCACACAAGATCTGGTAGCTTCTACAATAAATAAGAGAAAATCTTGGAATACAACATTCTAAAAGACAAAAGAGAGAGATATACAAACAAAAATCATTCACCCTGCAAAACTGAGTATAATCTTATGGCAGAAAAAAATGGAGTTTTAAAAGAATATAGTACTTTCAGAGTAGGAACTCTGAAATACAAAGACAAGTACAGAGAAACCTATAAAAGTAAAGTTTTGTGAGCATTGGGAGGAAATCTGTGATGATACAGTGTTAAGATTCTAATAAGGGAAGAAGAAACATGTGTCTCTTCAGAACCAACTATCTTCAAAGAGTATGGAGGAAATTAAGTAAGAAAAATAAAGGTCTGAAAGGTGGATTGATTCTATTCTGAGAACTTGAAGAAGATAAAGAAAAGGGTAAAAGTTTAGAAAGGATGAAGAAAGAGTTGCATTTTATTATTTATCAAAATTGGGGTATGTGAGAAAGAGTATGCAAACCTCAAGGAAGGGATAGGAGGCCGGATGAGTGACTTTACATCTTATCTGAACCATACACAAGAGGCTTAAAAACACAGAGAAAGTTTGGGATACATCTGATTCAATGGGGAAACAAGTGGGAATATGGATTGAGGGATTAAGACAAGAAATAGTCATGAGAAAAACTAATGTTTTGATACTGAAAATGAGAAAGAAATAAAAAGAGAAGAGGGGAAGAGAGGAGAAAGAAGGGGAGAAAAGGGAAGGGGAGATGAGAAAGGAGGGGAGAGAAAGGGGAGATGAGAAAAGGGAGGAGAGGAGAAGGGAAAGGAAGACAGGACAGGACAGGAGAGAAAAAGGGAGGAGAAGAGAAGGGAAGGGAGGGGAGGGGAGGAGAGGATCTAAAGGAATTCCCATTCATTGGGAAATGACTGAATAACATAATATAATGGAATATTATTGCACTGTAAGAAACAACGAAAGAAACAATTTCAGAAAACCCTGAGCAATATGAACTGATGCAGAGTGAAGTGAACAGAGCCAGAACAATTTATACAAGGAAAACAATATTGAAAAGAAAACAACTTTGAAAGACTTAAGAACTCTGGTCAATGAGATGACCAGCCTTGTCTCCAAGAGTTACTGACCTCCTGAAAAAAAAGGTGATGGATTCAAAGTGCACAAAGAGGAATTCTTTTCTCACTGTGAGGACTCATTTTGTTATGTTTATCTGTTACAAGGATTTTTTCCCTTTAGTTTTTTTTTTTTTTTGGCTTTTTGCAGGGCATTTGGGATTAAGTGACTTGCCCAAAGTCAGACGGCTAGTAAGTGTGTCAAACGTCTGAGCCTGGATTTGAACTCAGGTCCTCCTCACTCCAGGGCTGGTGCTCTATTCACTGCACCACCTAGCCACCCCTTCCCTTTAGTTTTAATTGGGGGGGGGTTGGCAAGGGAAGAGTGATGTTAAGGATGAGAGGGGATTTAGCAAAAGAAATGCCCCCAAAATGAGAACCATTCAAACTTTTTTTCAAATACACAGAAGAGAATAAAACTCTGTTTGGCATTTAAAGCCATTCACAGTTTTGCCCCAGGCTCTTTCTCAGATGATTACATGTGTTCCACCAAACTGAGCTCTTGGCTGTTCTCTGTACATGACATCTAATCTCTTACCTCCGAGCCTTTGAAGATGCCATCTCACACACTTAGGACATTCTTCATCACTTCTGCTTCCTTTCATGGCTCAGTCCCAGTGCCAACATACAGGGGCCTTTCCTGAATTAAATTGTTAATGGCACATCTCTTTTGTTTATAATGTGTGTTTTCTTATTTGTAGACATGTTATATCTTCCCAAGGCAACATAAATTTTTGGGAGCAAGGATTGTTTCACTTTTGTCTTCACATTCCTAATACCTAGCTCAATCCCTAGCATGTAGCAGGCATTTAAAAAATACGTGCTGATTGATTAATCAAGGTCAGAGCTACTCAGAACTAAAAGCTCCCCAGGGAAACTACAGCTCCCATGATTCTTGGTATCTTTCCAGTCTCACCTGGAGGCAATCTAGTATATGGATAGACTTGATGCATAAGGAGTTGGACTAGACCAGAGTTCAAATGCCACCTCTAAATGCTTTCTGGCCCAGTGATGTTGGGTATTTCATTTACTGTCTTTGAGACTCAGGCAGCCCTTTCCAACTTCTCTCCAGTGGAAGAAGCTGATAGATGCCTAGAGGGATAGATGGATGATCTAAGCTTTGGAAGGCCTCTGGTTATTTTTGAGTTTAAAATATTACCCCCATGACATCAGAAATGACCTTGAAGTGGGTGGTCAGTAAGTCAGAATCTGAAAAGTTTTGTTGATGGAAGAAAAATAGTCAGGCTGGGGAAGTATAAAGAGAAATAAAGAAAGACTGAAGGAGGGAAAGGAAACATGAGAAAGGTGGGACAAAAAGCAAAATTGGGAAATTTCTTTCTAGCCCTTGTCTTAAGCCCTTTGCAGTTCTCCCACTTAGAGGGGTCTATTGCCTTCTGACCTATGGAGCCCTTGATCATTGATTCAGAGGATGAATGCACAGATGAACACATTGAAGTACAGAGAAGGAAAGAAACTGGCTCAAGGTCACACAATAAGTGAGTTGTAGAGAGGAGATGATAACAAAGGTTTCCATCACTGGTACTTTAATTTGCTCCAGGACTCCTTTCAAAGAGGAAAGTGACTTAGGATCTCAGGCCCCTAGGGTGGGAGTGAGAGAGTGCTGAGAGTGTCCCTGAGAGTGTCAGGAGTTTTCATCTCAGGAGAACTCGGAGAGGGCAATGATAAATCCCAAAGATGGAGAGAATTCTGAGTGAGGAGAGATTTGGCGGAAGGGTTGGGGTAGAGAGAAGTTCCTGATTAGGAGTCCTTCCCAGTGCCCCCTGTACCATCATGGGTGGGTGCACACCAGTCTTGGATAAGGGAAGGCAATGTTTCCCACTGTTGCTTTTCAGGATCAGAAGGAATCCAGCTGGGCTCCAGGCAGGAAATCTGGGGTGATCAGGGCTGGACTCCACCCAGAGCCTGGCCCAGGGGTGAGAGTCCTTGCTGGCAGCAGGAGGCCCCTGTGGCCGGATCCCAGTCTCCCATCCTGGAGAAAGACATGTATTCATAACAGCCAGGCCTCACAGGCAGCCTGGCAGGGGTTTTAACCAAGGAAGGAGAATTTTTTTTTTTTTTTAAATAGGCCAAACAGTTTGGCTCCTCAGCCCCAGCGGGGCCTGGTGGGTGTTTCATAAAAGTTCTGCCTCATCAGCCATTCACTGAAGAAAAAAAATTAAAAAAATAAAAAGAAAAAAAATAACCAACCCTTGCATTCCTTCCTCTGCAGACCACGGAAAAAAAAATACCCCCCCCCTTTTGTAACCTCCAGAGTGGGTTTGACTCTGCCCCAAACTCTGCCTTGGGACCAGTAAGCCTTATACTCAAAGCACCCCTCATTCAACCCCACTCTATTCTTGAGGTCCTTCCGGCCAGCACTGTGTCTTTAAGAAACTCCTAGCTGTATGGAAATCCGCCCCCCGCCCCCACCCTCCCCCCCAAAAAAAGTGAGTGAGAGAGAGCACAACCCAAAAAAAATTGGCATCTTTTCCCCCTCCAGTTTCTGGTGTCACTTATGAAACACAGGTCCCTGCTTCTGCAAAGGCGATGTTTGGGTTGCAGGGGGACAGCAGCGCCGGGGCATCCTGAGCCCGCACCTAGTGCCTTCCAGCCTGGGTTCGGAAGCAGTGGCAGCGGTAGGCATCGCCAAGCTGGGGGGCGGGCGGGGGGAAGAGGGGGGACATAAGGAGGGGAGGGAGCAGTGAACCCGCCCAGCCCCTTGCTCCTTCCTCCTGGAGGCGAAACCGCCCCCTAGGTCGGGGCCTCCCTCTGCCGGCCACAGCTGGCCCCGGGGAGCCCGAGCGCTCCAGGCTCCAGCGCAATTTCCATGTCTCACTGTGTGTGTGTGTCTCTGTTGTTTTTGACTCTCTTCAGAGGGTCGGGAAGCACCGGGCTGTCAGGACCTTCAACCCAGTTTAGCCAGCCTGTCCTAACTGCCTCGTTCCAAAAGACAAAGGAGGAGAGAAAAAAGAGGTAAGGGCTTGTATTGATTTTTCTTTTTTAAAGAAATTCTGTGTTGGACTGGAAAGGACTTTAAGAACTTGACAGAGGCCAGAGGGGGGCCCGCTTGGGCTGACTCCCCTCCTCTCTCCTCCCCTCCCTTAGGCAAGGACAGATGCCCGCTGGATGATTTCAAGTAACTTTTCCCCACTCCTAATTAACTTCCCAGGAAGCTTTGGCTTGCGACTGGGATCTGTTTGGGTTTAGGGGCTAGAAGCGTGAACTCTGTGGATGCCCTGCTGACACCCACTCTAGGAAACTTGGGGAAATCCCCAACTTCCACCTTCCACACCCAGGCATGGTGGGGGGAGGGCAGGGTGCCGAGGACTTGGAGCGAGACAGTGCAGCCGGCTGCCTCCCCTCTGAACTAGAAATACAAGGAGGCTTGTCGGGGAGGCAGAGAAGATTCAAACCTTCAGAGAGGAGGAAGGGGGGAAGGTGGCAAGGAAGGGAGGAACAGGAAGAAAGGGGGGCATCCTGGATAGTTTATTCAGACTAGGTCCCTGGGCACGAGGCTAACTGGAGAAGTTTGAGGACAGGCAACTGGGTGTGTTTCAGGAGTGGGGGTGGGGGACTCCATAGCATAACAGGGGCCTTCAATAAGCGAATATAAATACATACCTAGCAATGAGGCCCTCTGAGGGAGACAGCTGAGTGTGGGATATCAGCAGGAGAGGAAGCAGGGGAAAGCATTTGTAGTGGGGTTGGGAGGGGAGGATTGCTGGGGGGAAAAACATTTAGAGCTGCAAACTCAGAACCAGAAGAGACCATCTAAACTAATCCCTCCCCCTCATCTTGCAAAGAAGGAAACTGAGGTGTGGAGAAGGCAGGAACAGTGTGTACATTCACAGAGCTGGTTAACCAGGACTAGATCCCAGGTGCCCTGACTGCCCAGGACACTGGCCTTTCCACTGACCAGTGCAGCCTGTTTGTCCAAATGGAAGATGAAATCATACTCTTTTGGGAGGCGGGGAAATAGGAAGAACCTTATTTCCCTTTTAGGTAATCTCAGAGACCCTAGAGATGCCAGCAGGAATCTTAGTCCAGAGCTGGAGTTTTTGTGGTCTCATCCCACTGAGGATCTCCAGCAAGGACATTGGGTAGGGTGAGGGGTGGGGGCAGCCACTTGGCATGAGTACAGAGGCAGAAATTTGGACCTCAGAAATGAGCAGCAGAGTAGGGGCACGGTGACTTATGGTATCCAAAGCACCTTGGCAAACTCATTTTTTCATTCTGATCTGAAATCACCACATCATAGAATGTTAGCATTGCAAGAGACTTAAGAAAGGCCATTGATAAAACTCCATCTTAGAGAAGAGAAAACTGAGTCTCAGAGAGAGTAAGTGACTTGCCCAAGGCCATACAGTGAGTTGGTGACAGGGCCTGGACTAGAATCCAGATCTCCTGCTTCTGGCATCAGCTCAGGTCCTTTGGGCAAGCTGACTTTCTCAAGCTCACCCAGCTAATAAGTGCTGAAAGAGGGACTTGGACCCAGGTCTCCTGGATCTCAGTCTGGTTTTCTTTCAGCCATTTCATATACTGTATCTCCTACCTTACAAAGCATGGATGGTTGGGGGGTGGGGGGGTGGGCAAGAGGCATGCTAGCCTTCTTAGAATGAGAGAGGAATGTGTTTTACTTTTTTTTATCCCCAATCTTAGCTCAATGCCTAGCACATAGTAGGCACTTAATATTTATTGACTGACTTAGAGGAGACAATCAATCACTATGTGCAGCATCCCCTCTGTCAGGTAACATATCTTGGCTCCCTATGCAAAAAGAAATAGCATCTTTGTAGGCTCAACTAGCTAGGAGGGAGGCATTCTGGGAGTTGCAGTCAGTATTCCAGTACCCTCTTGAGTAAGTAGAATGAGTTGGATACCAAAGAGGGAATGTGATACCTGGAACTGCCCGGTGTCTTCCCAGGAAACATCTAAGACAGAGGGAATCCACCCTGGTCTTCTGTGGGCATATATGTGAGGATGCCAGTGTCTAATCGGAGGTCACTGGAAGCTTCTTACTAAAAAGATTCAGCTGTCATGAAAAGATTAATACCTGTCTAACATGTCAGTCATTCAGGATCATAGTCACAGGACTGGAGGGGAGAGATTATCCATTGGTCCTTTAGATCATTCCCTGCCATGGGGTAGAACTGCAAACCAATCCACCCAAGCCAAGAGTGCTTAGTTATGTTCTTAAAAATTCCCCCATCACCCCATGAAAAAGCCAAAGGAATTCCTTCCAGTCTCTTACCTCAGTTCTTCCTGCTACAAGGACACATCTTGCTTAGCTAACTCTAATTATTCAAAGAAATCCATTACTGTTAGGGGGTTTTCTTCTGGGGGAGGGGGAAAGGTGGAATGAAACCTCTATCTAGGTAAATAAGGATAATGCAAAGTAAATTACAGAGTGCTAGCAACTTGTGCAGCTCCCTTCCCTTTTCCAGCCTCAGTTTCTTCATCTGTAAAATGAGGTTGGCCTCATTTGTAGAAGTTAATGACCTCTATGATTTCTTTCACCTCTGAATCTGTGATTCTTTTATTCTAACTGGAAGAAGGAAAGGGGGAAATCAAAGGTTTCTGTAAAGGGCAGAGATGATGGGATAGTGAATGCCAGCGGGAATTTATTCAAATGCATGGGGACAAAAGATGGAATGCCAAGTCAAGACAACTTGCTCAAAGTCCAGAATTCATGAAGGGCAGCATATTAAATAAGATTGGGAAGGTAGGTGGAAACAATTGTGGAAGGCTGTAATTACCGATGAGGAATTATCCAACACACAAGAGGAAACCAATGCTGGCTTGAGGGCAGAAGAGTGATGTCATCAGACCTGTGCCCTTGGAGGATATTTTGGCAGTTGTACATCAATGGGCTGGGGTGTGGGCCCTGGGTATCCTTTTCTGATAGTGTGTGGGGGGAAAGCATCAAGACCCTAAGTTCCCAGGTACTTATCCTTGGGAACCAGCCTGAAACTGAGCCTGGATGGCTCAAAAAAGAGAGCCTGTCTTCTGTGGATAGGGCTCAAGGGTCTTAGATTCCAGCCTAGTTCTGGTTTGTGCTGTCCCTCCTTTACCTAAGGCCTTCAACCCATCAGAAATATCCTGTCACTGGCCATTATAACCTCTCCCTCCTCCTGTTCACATCCCTGTAGAGACCACTTGGGCAATATTCACCATAAAGAGAAACAAAGGGCACACCAGTAGGGACCATATACCCCCCTGCTCCAACACCCACTCCCTTTCCATTGTCCTTTGACATTTACCTGGGCATACCTGAGTGTCAGGAGGATTCAATCATCACCAAGTTGATCTTTAGCAGTCATCTTTGGTGTGATCAAAGAGTGTCATAAGGTCATAAGACCCATGCCCATGCTTGCCAATGGTTCTTTGGGTGACATTTGACAAGTCATTTCATTACTTCTTAATTTCCTGATCTGTAAAATGTGTTGTTTCAGTTAAAGCATCAAATTTAGATTGCACATAACTATATATAGTTAACCCTGATCTCTTTCTGGTTGAGGTAAAATTCCAGTTACTAGAAATGTTTGGGTAATGAAATAGCAGCTTATATTATGCTGTCTGAAAGGCACTGGGAAGGAAAGTTGGGGGGAAAACTGATTCTTTCTTAGAATTTCCCTCAGGCCTTGAGTAGGTGGGTAGATACTGCTGGCATCGACCTTTTCTGCCCTGAGATACCCGTAAAGTCAATGGCTTTGCTCAAAATCTCTCTTTTCTGCCCTAGTTCAATCCTACCTTCTTTTTCTTCTTTTGTTGGTTACCAGCTCTGGGTTCATCTCTTCCTTTGGAGGAAGTAATAGGCTTCTTCCTGTTAGTTTTCAGTGTCTCTGATACTGAGATAGCTCCTTTCTTTTATACAGATTCCTTATGGCATGTCCAAGTCTCTCACACAATGACTTTGATTTATTTAAGGAGGTATACAGGCCCTGTTAACATTCTGTTCTGATTGATTCCATCAAGAAATGTTCTTACCAAACAGAGGTAATTATTATAACATGGATGGGATAATCATTGGAGCCTGACCCTTACACTTCTATTGGGATAGTCCTGATGGGTAGGTACAGCAATTTCTATAATTCCCACTTTATAGATGAGGAAGCTGAGGCTTAGAGAGATACAGTGACTTGCCCATGATAACACAGTTATTTAGTGGCAGAGCTAAGATTTTATCCTAGCCATGTTGCCTGACCTCAAGACCAGTGTTCCTTCCAATTCACCAGACTTCCTGTCTTGCAAATATAACATTTTTTCTCTGTCTGTAAATAGTTTAGCAGAGTTAGCTGTATCTTGTTGTATAGAATATTGGTCTTGAGCAGGGCTGAGGACCCTCCTCCTAGTGGAGGAGAACATGCTAGTGGATGGGAAATCTGGCTGAAGCTCTGACCTCCAGGGGCTGGACTTCTCTATAACTGCCTTCTTTTCCCTTCCCCCAGGAGAAGAGATGAAGAGGCTACCCTTGTTGTGGCTGGCCAGCTTCCTGGGCTCCGTGTCAGGCTGCCCTGAGGTCTGTGACTGTGGTGAGAAGTATGGCTTCCAGATCTCGGATTGTGCCTACCGTGATCTCCAGTCAGTGCCCTCTGGCTTCCCGGCCAATGTCACCACGCTCAGCCTCTCTGCCAACCGTCTGGGAGACCTGGAGACAGGTGCCTTTGACGAGGTGCCCCTGCTGCAGTCACTGTGGCTGGCCCACAATGAGATCAGGGTTGTGGCCCCTGGCAGCCTGGCCCCCTTAGTCTACCTCAAGAGCCTTGACCTGAGTCACAACCTTATTTCCAACTTCTCTTGGAATGACCTGCATAATCTCAGTGCCCTGCAGCTGCTCAAGATGGATAGCAACGAGCTGGCTGTGATACCTAAGGATGCCTTCAAGAACCTTGGGGATCTCAGGTCCCTGCAGCTCAACCACAATCGCTTCCTGACTCTGGTGGATGGCACCTTTGAGGGGCTCACTTCCTTATCTCACTTGCAGATCAATGACAACCCTTTTAATTGTACCTGTGGCTTGCTTTGGCTCAAGGTGTGGGCTGTGGCCACTGCAGTCTCCATCCCCGAGCAGGACAACATTGCCTGCTCTTCACCCCCCTTCCTCAAAGGCATCCCCCTGGGCCGGCTCCCCCCTCTGCACTGTGCCCCTCCCACAGTACAGCTCACCTACCAACCCAACCAGGATGGAGCTGAGCTCCGGGATGGCTTTGTCCTGGCTCTGCACTGTGACACTGATGGGCAGCCCCCACCAGAGGTCCAGTGGCGGATCCAGACACCCGGCGGCAAGGTTGAGATCACCAGTCCCAATGTTGGGCCTGATGGACGGGTCCCAGGAGTGGCTGGGTCCCCCCAGCCCCGCTTCCAGGCCTTTGCCAATGGTAGTCTACTCATCCCAGGCTTTGGGAAACAGGAGGAAGGGACCTACAGCTGCCGAGCCACCAATGAGCTAGGTAGCGCAGAGGGTTCTGTGAATGTGGCTCTGGCTTCCCCAGGGGAAGCCAGCGAAGATGCCCTGGGTCGGAAATTCCATGGCAAGGCTGTGGAGGGCAAGGGCTGCTATACAGTTGACAATGAGGTGCAGCCATCTGGGCCTGAAGACAATGTTGTCATCATCTATTTGTCCAGCACAAACCCCAAGAAAAACAGGGCAAATTCCTTCGAGTGCCTGGGCCCCTGGATTCTTTTACTGAGTCTTTCTCACCTGGCCTTCTAACTTCTCCCCTTTCCTTTCTTCCCCTCTGCGTCCCTCAATATCTCCATTTGGTTAGAGGGTCTATGTAGCTCTCATCCCTCCCTGTCCCCATCCACTGGCCTCCCAAAGATACCCTCAGAGCTTTCTGGTCTTGCCAGGAGGTGGAGGGAAGCAGCTGACATTGCTTCCAGGAGGTAAAATAAGCTCTCTCCCTGTGTTTTGGTGTCTTCTCTTTGCCCCAAAGGTTCAACAATGACCTCTGATTACTCATGGCTTAGACATCCTGAGAGGCCACCGAGCCAACCAAGGCAGAATGGGGGCAAGCCTTCAGTTCAACTAAAATATGTGCCTTCAGTTCAACTAAAAAGCAAATATGAATTGTGTGCCTTTACATATTCTCAGCTCTCTCTTTAGTCACCTCCTCCTCACCCCCTTTAAATTAGCCCCTCAGACCTTCTCTCAGCCATCGGGTGTCAGCTCTGAGAAACCAATCCATTCTAAGGTGCTATTAATAACAGCTTTAGGGTGTTTCCCCTCCTCAGGTGGATTCATGTCCCAACCTGGGCAATATCTGAGGTGGAAGGAATGAAGCTTTAACAGCAGCATTCTAGGCACTATCAGAAAAAAAATGGGGGAGATATTTGGGAGAAGAGGGGCCTTCCTAGCTCTTCTCACTTCATTTCTGTGGGCAGCGATGGCCCTGATTGGGTCATTGAGTGATGGCTGCAGAGACCAGAGACTCTGGGCATAGGTGAGGGAGACAGAGAAGGGAAAGCTTCAGGCCATGGTGATATGC
>NW_027187353.1:5168124-5169824 GCF_028583685.1 Petaurus breviceps papuanus | reverse complement strand
CCATATTCACACAGCTAGTGTGGGGCATGACTGTGTCTTCTGGGACCTCAGGGCACTTCTTCAGGAACTCATCCACCCAAAGGGCGAAGTCATAGATAGCGAAATGAACATATTAGCATATACTTGTTACTTGTGAGATGGAAAAGTCCCAAGACGTCCCCTTGAACTCACCACATCCAGGTGACCCTTGCCTGAAGAACAGCTAAGATCAACCAGGTAGGCTTTCCTCAACTTAATGCAATGAGCTCAAGGGAAAGAACTAGAAGGCAAAAATTAGTGCTGCAGAGGGAGAAAGGTCATCACTGAGATGATCCAGGAAGACAAGGGTCCAGGTGCCCGCAGAGGACAGAAGAGAGAATATAATCAACATGTTAGGGTTCTGGCGCATCTAAAATGGGGCACACCTACATATGAAATGCCAAGTTCAATTCAGGAAGCACTCATTAAGTGCCAGCTGTGTGCAAACACCTGCGCTAGATCCTGGAGATATGACCTCAAGCATCCCTAGGTGTCCTTAGTATGTCTTTAGACAGCCACTTTCCACATTGCTGACTCATATTGAACATGAAACCCACTAAAAAAACCCAAATCTTCTTCAGACATGACACACTAGTATTGCCTTCCCTGTCTTGTATTTGTGAAGCTTTTTCTTTAACCCAAATCTGAGAGACTTGACACTCTTAAATTCATCTAATCAGATTCACTCCCAGACTTTAGCTTGTCAAAACCATTTTGGATGCTGGCTCTGTTATCCACAGCATCAGCTCTCCCTCCCAGCTTGGTGTCTGTCCCCTGCCAGTCTAATGATCTCTGCCTCCAGTCGAGTCATTGATAAGAACATGAAGCAGCTGAGGGCTGAGAGCTAAGCACAAGACAATGTTAGGGACCCTGGATCCCCCAAAAAGGACAAGAAGAAGACAAGAGAGTTGGACTGAGTTCCCCACAGACTTTTTACCTTAGTCAGACCATTTAACTTTGATGGGGCTCATTCAAGGTTTCTAGGAAGTCAATGGCAAAAAGAATTTTCCAACACTTGGACTGATACCCCTGTTTTAGGAATGTGGCTACTGTATAAACCAGACTGCAAGGAAAGCCTGGCCTAAATTTAGGGGCATTGGGAAGGAACCTATGCCTCTGGTCTGTCCCCCTCCTTAACTTCTTCCAGGGAACATCAGTTCACAATGTCCCCTCCCCATCCCACCCCAGACAGGCTGGAGACCACCAGGATGTAGCTAGGGGCGTTTCAGCTTTCTTGGACCAAGCTGTGGCCTCTAAGCAGATCCTATTAGATCTGCGCCTCCCAAGGGAAGAGCAACCCTGTTTGGGGTCTCCTCCCCTCCTCCCCCTCCTCAGCCTCAGTCCTCTGTCTTTTGTCATCCTCCCTCCTCATTCACCCTCCTTCTTTTCATTGCTCTTAATTACGGTTTTCTTAGGGCCTCATTACCAACTTCAAAAGGACAGGGAAGCCAGAGAACAGCAAACTGCCTTTCATTGAGTCCTTGCCCCTGCTTTTAACTCAAAAAGTTTCACCAGGTTTTAATTGCCTGTTACAAAATTCAAGGAGAAGCTGGAGATGGAAGGCAGAGGTTGGTAGCCCTGGCTGAGGCTAATGTAGTTGTGGGGAGGTGGGAAGGGCCCAGCTGTCACTAAGTCACTAAGGGCTCTCTCTCTCTCTCTCTCTCTCTCTCTCTCTCTCTCTC
>NW_027187353.1:5084886-5168024 GCF_028583685.1 Petaurus breviceps papuanus | reverse complement strand
TCTCTCTCTCTCTCTCTCTCTCTCTCTCTCTCTCTCTCTCTCTCTCCCTTTCTCCCCCCTCCCTTTTTCTCTTCCTCTCTCTGTCCCCCCTCCCCTTCTGCCTCTTACTTCTTCCTTCATGCTCTTTCCTCCTTTTCCCTGAGCAATCCTTTTCCCTTCTTTCACTCCTTTTCTCTCATTCTTCCTGCCTCTCTTTCCTCTTTTCCTTTTCTCCTTTCCTATTTCCTTTTGTCCTTTTTTCTTCATTCCTTTCTCCATCTATCTTCCTCTCCCTTCTTTAATCAATCCTGCCTTTCTACTTCCCTGTCACCCTTTCCCTTTCCTTTCTTTGTTAACTCCTTTTTCTCTTTTCTTTTCTCCCTTCTTTTCTCATTTCCCCCTCCTCTTCCTCCTTCCAGCAGGAAAAATCAGCCCAGAGACTGAGGCTTTGCTTGGAATGAGAGTTATGGTCCAGATTCTGAGCATCAACAGATTTTAGGATGAGGGTAGGAATGGGGGGAAGGAAGTAAAAGGTAGACAGGGGCCATGGTTCTCACTCCATGCCTGTAAAAAGCAGACCCTCACATCTGGTAGAGAACAGTTAATCCCACCAGGTTTCACAGTATCTCTGGAGCCAGGCTTACTGGGGTGGACATTTGATCCTCAGAGGTGAGTCTGGGATGCAGACTGGTTAACTGTACCATGAAGCCGTATTACAAGGGTTTTCTGTGAACCAGCAATTCTGTTATGCTCTCACTAGAATCTTGTTTTCTGTAACACCCACCTAGCTTATAAAATGGGTGTTGTCCTTGTTCCCTTCTCCCATGTCAGCTCTAAAAGGGTATGTGTTGTATGTATGTGTGTGTGTGTGTGTATTTGGTGCAGGAGGGCTTTCTCCTTGTATTTTCTGCATTTCCCCTGTATTTTCCACTAGGGTTCTAATTACATCTGTAAAATGAGGCAGTTAGACTAGATGACCTCTGGGACCCTTCCATGACTCTTCCTCTTGGTGCTTAGCTTTTGGTCTAGTCTCCTATTGCTACAACCTGTGTAGATTTCCTGGACCTTGGTCTCATTGTCCATTATTTCCTTATGTTAGCATGATATGATGGAAATGTCATCACTGACTAAGAATCAGGAGATTTTAGTTCTAGTCCTACCCTGTGACCTTAGACAAACCACCTTCAGTTTCCCAGTCTATAAAATGACAGAGTTGAATTCAATGGTATCTTTGGTCTCTTTTCAATCCTAACATTTTATGTCTCAAGGATTCCTACTTCCTCCAGTCCATGGTAAGAGCAGAGTGGAGAACACAATGGCCACAGCTGAAACTCTTTACTTACAAGGAGAAAGGAGAATTTTGTCTGGAAACGAGAAGAGCCTCAATGTACTGATTCTCCACTTCCTGGACTGTTCCCATTGTTGCATGGATACTGCTCTCTTTGCCCCCTTCCATCTTGTACTTGCCTCTCTGAATCACATCAAACTATAGATATGTTATCTTAATCTAGGGCTGTGGTGAGGAAAGTGTTTTGGGAACCTCAAAGTGCTATTGAAAGTTATCACCATACCATCCCACAGATTGGTGAGAGCTGCTTCCCCACCCACATAATCTCCACCTGAGTCAGAGGGGTCATCTCCAGCTGTCCTGATCTATACCTGGCCACTGGACCCAGATGGCTCTGGAAGAGAAAGTGGGGCTAGTGACTTTGCACAGCCTTCCCTCACTTAATTCCAATTTACTTGCAAGTCATGGCATCACCTTCCTGATGTCATGGTCCTCTTCGAGAATGAAGGACCACAACACAACCTGAGTCAGGTGTAACATTTCAACCCCAACATCCAAACCAAGGGGCCTCCAGTATTTCTCCTCCCTCTCTTTCTCTATCCCATAAAATGAACCAGCCACTTGGTCCAACCTATACATGAACAGAGAACCTTTCTCCAACATCCTCAAGAAGAGGACACAGCTTCTGCTTGGATATCTCCAGAGAGTGATAACTCACTACGTGCCCAGATAATCTTGGAACAGCTCTAACTGTTAGCAAATCTGGGGGCATATTGAGCACAAATCTACCTCTTTGTAACTTCTACCTACCCCTGAGTTCTGCCTCTGGGACCAAGAAGAACAGGGCTAATCTATGTGGCTGCTCTTCAAATACATAAGGAGGGCATTTGTCACATCCTAAGTCTTTTCTTCTTTCTAAACATTACTGGTTCCTTCAACGCTTCCATTCATGATCTAGTCTCCCAATGCTCTGCCCCTTTGCTTCCACTACTGACTCTGTTTTCATGTCCATACTGCTTAGCTGTCTCTCAGCCCCTAAAGGATCCTACCTCAGGATACTGTTATGCAGGCCAAATGAGATAATTTATGTAATGTACTTGCAAACCCTGGAGTGCTAAGTAAAGGTCAGCTGTTACAGTAAGAGTGATGAGCATTGGTTGATTGATAAGGTGACCCTTCCAAGCTAGAAATGATCAGGGGTTCTTCATTTGGAGTCATTTATTAAGAGGAAATACATCCAGCTCTTTCATAACATGCAAAGGTAGAAACACTCCTCAAATCTCTCAAATTCATGTTTCTACCCAGGCCAGGCCCAGCTTCTGTAACAGCAAACCGGAGGATAAAATATGCTTTGAGATGGGAAATTGTTCCCCGAGGATTTCCCCTAAATTCCATAGTAGTCATAGGAGCCAAATAGTCACCAAAAATCTGAACAGCTCCATGCTTTCCCATCTTGGAAGGGTTCTACCAGTTTCCAAGAGGAAAAGAGAGAGTAGGAGAGGGAGAGGGAAGGGGTGGGTGATGAATTTCAACACCAAATCTTGAACTTGGAAGAACCCTCCCAGGGCATCTTGGTCAGGCCATGAGAATCTCCTCTACCATTTCCATAAGTGACCAAGCATCCTTTACTTGAAGCCCTCTCATGAGAAGGAGCGCACTACCTCCCAAGGCACTTGGGTCTACCTTCAGATAGCTCAGATCATTGAGGGGGTTTGCTTCACATCAAGCAGTTGTGGACACTGGCTACATGTGGAGAGTGATAGGTCACTCTGAGCTACCAGAGGTTATGGAGGCAAAGTTCCTTTCAATTCCAAGGTATCTTGGAGGTCTTAGGAACGTTCTGGAGAAGCTTCTAAGAATCCCTTGGGGCCCATTTTTGGGGGTGTGGGTGGGCCAGGGAGACAACGAGGAGAAAGGGTAAGGACTTGGAACCATCTTAATAACCCAAACCCCCCCATTGATCCCCCCTTGTACCTAGTTTGGCCCATACTACACATTCAATTAAACCCAAACCTACCACAGATTCATTGGATCCTGGAAAATGTCAAAGGCTAACTTTAATTTACTTCTCCTGTGAGCAAGGCAGGATTTGAATCCACAGTTCCCTTGAGGATAGAGGGGAAACCAGTGTGATTGGTTGCACTGAAATAATGTTCACCACATCACCATAACCACATATGCGTGCATGGAGTTTTATAAGTCATGAAATATTTCTTGTGTACTCTGGGGGGTGGGAAGATGCAGCATTTGTCTGTTTGAAGAGATTGTGGAATGTGGAAATGGTCTTTATTTTCTCCCTGAACCTATTCAGTCACCCCCTACTGACTGAATGATGGGGGGAGGATTTACTGAAGGGTGAAGTGATAACTTTGGGCTTTTTCCTGGAAAGGAGGCCAAGCTAAGAATACTCTAGACTTCTTGGGACAAAGATGGGCATTGGAGCTGGAGACTGAACTAGAGAGGAAGGCGGGAGTCCTAATCCCCTGCAAGGAAGATGGATGCCAAACCAAATACCACCAGAGCCTGAGTCCCAGACAGCTGGCCTAGAATCCCAGGGGTTAGAAAGTACCTGTGGAGGTGGAGAAAGTACGGATAAAACTCTAAGAATCAGATATTCGCTGTTCTGTTGTGTCCGACTCTTCATGATCCCCATGTACCATACTGTCCACGAAGTTTTCTTGGCAAAGATAATGAAGTGGTTTGCCATTTCCTTCTCCAGGGGATTAAGGGAAATAGGGTTAAGTGACTTGCCCAGGGTCACAGCCAATAAGTGTTTGAGGCCAGATTTGAACTCAAGTTTTTCCTGACTCCAGGTCCAGCGCTCTATCTACTGAGACACCTAGCTACCTCTTAAGAATGAATTGGAGCTTAAATGAGGACATTTGGGACTATTCAGAACCATTCACCAGTAGTGGGACTTTCTGGACTGGGAACCTAGAGAGAATGTTTAGATGTGAGCTCAGTTCTAGGGACTCTAAAATGGGTTGTGCACATCACTCTCTAACTTTCTAGATACTTAGTAAAGTCTGGGAGTGAGTATTTCTCCTTTATCCTTAATAATAAAGAAGCCCCACTACAATTACTTTGAGGCTGGGTCTCAGAAGGAAAAGAGGTGACCCCAGAGAGGGGAGTATCCCAGAAACTTTCTTCAAGATTCAACTTAGCTTCCATTTCCCAAGGAAACCCTTTCTAACCTCTCTCTCCCTATTCTGATTCTCTTGTATTTATCTGTGTAAACTGTATAATTGTCCCCAATAGAATATAATCTCTTTGAGGGCAGCAACTGTTTTTTAACTTTGGACCCCAACACTAAATGTCTCTTAGTAAGCGTCTAATAAATGCTTTTTGAATGAATCAATGAAAGAATGAAATGGAAGAATATAGGAAGATGAGATTGAAGACTATGGATTTTTGTCTGTAGTAATGGTCTCATATTAGAGGAAATGGGATGGAGCCCGGTAGTAGTAAGATTAATTTCCCTAGGCATCTGGGAGTTGGGGATAGGATTCCTCTCTGTGTGTGTATGTGTGTGCTTATATATGCATGTATGTGTGTGTGTGTGGGTATATGTGTGTATGTGTATATACATATGTACACACACAGACACAAACACAAACACACATATTCATTCTAGGAAGCTGAGGATGCTGACATTTGCCAGGGGTCACAGTAAATTAACAACAGACAAAAGTTGATGGATGATACACCATCCACATTCAGGAGCTGTTCTCTGTACAATCTCTCTAGGTGGGAGGAGTCCAGTATTCCTCTAGGGAGGAACTTCAAAGCAGTGATTTTGGTGAGAATCCAGGAAGGAAAATGTCAGTGAGGCTCCTGCCAGGGACCTCCCTGGACAGAGACACAAACAGGAGGTTCCCTCTCCCTTCCCCTCCTGGCTCTGCAGATCCATCAGGGGTTGGGAGGGCTGGGCTGGCTCCCATTGGCCAGAGATCCAGCCAAGGTTTTCTTCCGGAAGGCCAGCAGAGATGGATTGCGGATAAGGGTATAAGCCAATCCCCAGCGGACTCGACTTTGTTTGGACTTGGTGGCATTCCTGGCCAGATTCTTGGTCTGCAGCAAATGGATCCCTGAAGGAGACAGACCCCCACAAAACAGTGAACAAAGTCAACTCCCTTCTCTCCTGCCCTTCCATGGGCCCTGCCTTCCTTATACACCCATGTCTCATTTCTCCCAGTTTACTGAGACTAGGGATAGAAAGGGTCCAAGATGGAACATCCTTGTTGGGAGCAGGAGGGGTTGACTTGTGGACAGTTTAGAGGCCTTCTTGTCCCTTATAAAGTCCTGTAGCATGGAACTTAGTTCCCAGTGTGTGCCTTTAGGATCTGTGCCAGGAAGGACTGACACAGGACATTTTATTTTTTAGGTGATCTGAAATATGGAAGAGGAGAGGACCTCCCTCTGCTGTCAGGGCTCCCCTCAGCAGCCCTAGTCAGGCAGCCAGGGCCAGAGGAAGAAGGGGTGAAATCTGCAGCCAGAGACAGACTTTCATAGCATCCTTCCAAAGTACTGCTCAGCAGCCAGTGGAACGACTCAGAAGGAAGAAGGCCAAGGAGGAAGCCTTGGGATAGAGGAAGGCAGGAAACAACAAGGAAACCTTCACACTCCTCCCAGGCTGGGGACAGAGAAGCCAGCAGGCTGAAGCATCTCACCTTCTTCTGCATCACTTGGTCTGAGAGCAGCTTGGGCTCCAGCCAGTCCCCGGGAACCAGGTAATTGCAGGAGCAAGAGACAAAAGGCTTTCATTGCCGGATGTGACTGGCTGACTTCCATCTTCAAGTAATAGCAGTAAGTGCGATAGCCTGAGGGAGGAAAGAAAGCAAAGGAGATGAAAAGCCTGGCTAGGGAGCTGGCTCACACACAAACACCCTGTGCTCTCCTCCAGGTGGGCTCCACACACCCATTATCTCTAGTCCAGGCCCCCTTAGCCTTTAGCCTGGTCTATGGGAATAGCCTTCTAGATGGCCTTCCTAACTCCTGTGTGTCCCTTTTCAATTCATTCTCCATAGAGCTGCTGAAATAATTCTCCCAAGGCACCGTCTGACCATGCCAAACTCCTGTTCCCAACCTGACTATAAGGCATACAGGTTAATTCTTGCACTGTACTTGGAGTCAGGAAGACCTGGATTCTGATCTTGCCTCAGACAATAGCTAGCTGTGTGACCCTAGGCAAGTCACTCAACCTCTCTCTGACTCAGTTTCCTTCTTTGTAAATCTTGGTAGTTGGGTGTAATGGCCTTTAGACATTTGTAATCCTATGAATCACACGATGTGTGTACGCTCAGACAAGCCATCTCACAGACACTTGGAAGGCACCCAGATAGGCAAGGCCACAATGCTCTAAGGCTGTCCATGCAGGGCATTGCTCTGGCTTTAGAAGAGAAAATAATTGCAGAGAGGGCGGGGGTTTGTTTAAGGCTGCACAATTAGGTCTCTTCATTACCCTGATGTCTGTCATGCCCCCCACTCCATCCAACCTCTCTGCCAGGCTCAGAGCCCTCTCCCCCCCCACTTTGGTAGTCAGTGGTCTCAGATTCATCCCCGTAGTTGCCCTTACCTGGGTCCAAAGTGTCCACACCATGGGAGAGCAGGCTGAGGTCCAGCTGGCAGAAGTGGATGATGTTGAAGAAGGTAGAGACCACCATTCGGCAGATGCCCACCATGATGCCCACCAGCACATTAATGGGGAAGAGCAGGAAAGTGATGGCATATAGAGCTTTCCTAATGGGGATGGGGCACAGGAGAAACGCTGAAGAAGGGGCCGGCCTCCCTTCCCTTGGGAAAGCAAAATGGTGGCCACAGAGAAGTGTGTCTGCATGTCCTATGCCGGCCTCCACCCCTGGGACTCCAGAATGCTCCAAGTGACCCCATCACAAAAAAAAGGATTTAACAACTCCACCCTCGCTGGGGTAGGAGATAAGTCACCCTCTCCCACTGTGATCAAGGAACCTGGAGGGAACAGTGCTGAACCCAGAGAGAAGCTTTCATAGGGACATTTCAGGCACCATGAATGACAAGTGGAGAAAATATTCCTGGGTAAGAGGGGATACCTTTCCATTCTATCATGGAGTCAGGCACCAAATCTAGATACAAGTAAGGATCCTCCTGTCTGAGCTCCAAGCTCTCTGAGAGAGCAGAGAAAGGGAACAGGAGAGAGAATAAAGCTTGGAATGGGAGTCAGGAGACCTAGGTTCTGAAGAGGAGTCTCCCATTCACCCGCCATGGAACCCTGTTCACACAGAGTCCACATTAAGACCAAACTCCTCAGCTACTTAACTTCTCTGGTCTCAGTTTCCCTATCTGTAAAATCAAAATAATTATACCTATCTTTCCTACTTCCATGTGCAAATCACCATAGTCCTAGAATCTTAGCACTACAAGGATTCTTAGGGATCTAGTTGGACCCTCCCATTTTCCAGATGTGTCAACTAAGGCACAGAAAAGAGAAATGTCTTGCATAAGATCTTTCAGTAAGTTAGTATCAGGACTAGCACAAGAATCCTCATTCGGTCTACTTCTCCCTACCCTCTCAATAATAGGATGAAAGCACATGGTAAAACTCTAGAGTGTTATACAGTATGAGAAATAATTATAAATTTTTATTATCCAAAAAATTTAAAAATAAGGAAAAACAAAGAAAAAATGGGAGACTAAAAGGAGAGGAAGGGAGAGAGGAAAAGAGAAAGAGGAAGAGAGAGAAGGTTAAAAAGGAAGAGGCAGATAAAAATGGACAGAGAGAATGGGATAGGGAAAAAAGGAGAAACTGAGGGAAGGGGAAGGACAGAGAAAGGGAAGGACACAGAGAAGAGGATGGAAAGAAAGGACAGATAGTTTTGCTTTGTCTGATATGATTTTTGTCTTGCTTTTTTTTATTCACCTGATACATAATAAATTTGTTCCAGCCTCTCATTTTCATTCTGTATGTCTACTTTTTAGATGTTCTGTGTCTATAAGAATTGTTGAAATAGACGAAGGGAGAGGGAGGGGAGCATAGAGGAACAGAGAGGGGAGCAAAGATAGAGGGAGAAGGAGGAACAGATTGAAGAAGGGAGAGACAGAGGAGTGCATGAGGGAAGGGAAGGGAGGGACAAAGAGAGGGAAGGACAGAGAGAGGAAGGGGCAGACAGAGATAGTAAGAGAGATAAGCTCGGCCTCCTTACCTGTTGGTCAGCTCTTTCTGGCCATGGTGATTCTCTAGGAAGGCCCAGCAAGCAGCTAGGTTCTGCAGGATCACAGCCAGCACCAGGGTGAGCCAGAAGGGCCTATGTGGAAAGCAGCCACAGTGATCAAACCAGGGCTGGGGAAAGCCAATGGAAAGGTACCACCCGGGGCCATTCTGGGGCCAAGCCAAGGATCTGCAAAAGGCCTGGCTTCCTCAGGGTGCCCAGTCCAGCCCAGCCCAGTCCAGCTTGGTCACTTACCACATGCTCTCCAATATACGGAAGAGTAGGAGGTTCCTGCCATATAAGATGGGTATGATGACCAGAAAGGTGAAAACCACAAACCCGAGGAAGAAGATGACCTGTTGGAGAAAGAGGCCTGCAGGGAACAAAAGAGGCAGTGTCAAATGTGATGGGAGCAGCAAGGCCCTGGAGGCCAGTCATGCTGGGCTATGCTTAGGGCTCCTGGCAGGCACAGCAGAAATGAAAAAGGCAGGAGCGAGTTCAGCCCCATCCCACGTCTGCTGCTGCCTCGCTCAGTGACCCTGGCCCACCTGGGTCCTCTGTCTGGGCCTCAGTTTCCTCATCAGTTTCAGGAGGGACTCCCAGTGTTACCATTCTGTACTCTTTGGGCTCCCCAAAGAAGCAGTGGTCACCTCCGGGGTTTAATCATCACTTACGTCCATAGAGGCAGAGAGTGTGAGAGCACTTTAGATATATTAAACTCTTACAGGTACGTGCTGGATGGTGACATGTTCTAGTAGCTGCCTGCCTAAACTTCTTCAAACTCCGTTGGGAAGTTATCTATCTATCTATACATACACATACATATTTACACATGTATGTATGCATATATGTATATATGTGTGTGTATAATTGTATTGTATTATTATATATTATTGATATTCATTTATTTAAAATGAGATCCCTTTAAAAAGGTGAGTATATATTATATATAAAAATATATTTAAAATGAGATCCCTTTTAAAAGTATGTCATAAATATAATTTTTTTTTGCTTTTTTTCTTTCGGAGGGACAATTGGGATTAAGTGACTTGCCCAAGGTCACATGACTAGTAAGTGTCAAGTGTCTGAGGCTGCATTTGAACTCAGGTCCTCCTGACTCCAGGGCTGGTGCTCTATTCACTGTGCCACCTAGCTGCCCCCTTAAATATAATTTTTAAATGTGATTCCTTAAAAGATGTAAAATATTGACATATTTTAGAGTCCTTTAAAAAGTACACATAATTTTATATATTATAAATGAGATACCATTAAAAGATAATTTGATTTATCTGTCTCTATGTACATATACACATATAGATGTTCAGACACTTGTTTCTGGGAGAATCATCATGAATCGGGTGTTAGGGAAACGCCTTGGAGAGATGGGAGCATGTGTAGACATCCTGTGACTGGTGTGGACTGGTTAACTGTGGCTGAGAGCTATTTTTCTAATTGGCTGTGGGGCTGGAACTTCCAGCAGAACTGTCCTGCTGGTCTGAGCTGCCCTCTCTTGTGCCTCACTCACTCCTGGGGAATCTCTCTCCCCAATGCTGTGGGCCCAAGAAGGAGGCTTTGGTCCTTGGCCTTTTCCTTTGTTTCTTTGTTCTAAATGAAGGGAATGGCATGGCACAATGTAGTGAGTTGGGAAGGTCATCATGAGGGCACTTGTGTGTGGGTCCCAGAGTGAGTGTTGCAGCCAACCCTGTAATGAGTCCCCAAGGAACAAAAAGTCCTTTAGACCCAGGCCAGCAGAAGCTGAGATGAGGGTTCATCAGGAAGATCCATGCTATCCTGGAACTGAGCTTCGTTGTGAAATTAATCCCCCAGATACGAAGTAATCCATGATGTAGATGTTGGAGGAAATGCTTCTAGGTTTGTTCTTTCTATATCTTTGGAGCAAACATCTATTTGCGAAGATGAATTGATTTTAAGTGATTAAATGGAGGGAGGGAAAGTGAATAAAGATTTAAATAGTCCCTACTATGGGCCAAGCATGGTCCTAAGTACTTTAAAAATATTATCGTATTTGATCCTCATAACAATCCTTCAGGATAGGTGCTATTGTTATCTCCATCTTATAGTTGAGGTAACTGAGGCAGACAGAAGGGAAGTGACTTGCCCAGGGTCACCAATCTAATAAGTATCTGAAGCCAAATTTGAGTGCAGGTCCTTCTGACTAGACCCAGAGCTCTATACTCTGTACTACCTAGTTGCCATGGAGCTGGGACACCAGTTACTGATATCTAACAAAGCCAGTGGGGAGACAAAGTTGGGGGAGAAAACGGATATCCCCAATTTCTCAGGGTACCCTATAACCCTGAGGGGGTATATGTAGCCTGCTAGGCCTTGGGAAAGGAGTCAGAACATACTTGCTACAGATATAAAAAAATACATGTAAGTTTTAAAGGGATTTCATTTTAAGAATGTATTTTCATATATAATCTATATGGGTTTATATGTATAAACACATATGTATGTGTCCATCTTTTTTTTTTTTTACTGGACCAGTAATTTCCTTAGTGCATGAAGCACCTAGTGAGGAATGTTGTTCACAAATACAGGTCTTTACCTTTCCTGCAAAATATGGAATTGCCTGGAGCACTCAGAGTTTAAGTGACTTTGCTAGGACCACACAGCCAGTAGACGCCAGCAGCACACTCTCTGTTCCCATCATTGGTACTCTGAGTTCCATTATAAGAAGCCCTTGGGCTTCATACAAGCCAAACTTAGGGCTTAGGGAGGACCTACATTGTAAACATTCCTCTCTCTTGGACCTGTCATGTGGTGCTTCCCATTCACCAAGTCCCAGTATCAGATGGGTCCCTTCTAAGCCAATGCACACCCGTGAAGTATCCTCCATCTTCTCCTGGGGGACCACCATCCCTCTCACCTGAAATCCCTTCTCCCTCCCTTGCACCCAGCTCGCCCTGAAGCTCTGCTCCCTCCCCCTTCAGGAAGCCTGCCCTGATCAATCTTATCTACCCAGACCTTCTCTCCTTTGGCATACATTGCCCTATTGTCTTTATTTCTCATTTGGCACTTAGCACCCACTGCCTTATAGAGTAAGTTCTCTAATATTCCATGTAAAATTCAAGGGACAGGGAGTATCTTGTCATGCCCATAGCGTAGTTTAGCACTAATCTAGGCACAGGATGGGGAGAGGGAAAGTGAAAAGTCTGTAGTGAATGATAGGGCCTCTAAAGAACCTCTCTGCTTTTTTCCTCTTCTAGGGAAAGAACTCAGTGATACCTGAAGTCTAGGGAGGAAGGGAGTGGCTCACCGAGGCAGACGAAGGCTGTTTGGTAACCCGAAAAGCTCATCCAACAAAAGATGGCCGTGGCACTCAGACCCTGCCTCTGTGGCTGGGGGCATCCATCCAGAACAGTGCCACAATGCCGGGTCCTCAGGTTAGCTCTGTGGGGGAGAGAGATTGGGGATCTGGTGGGGACGAGGCAGGGAAAGGGGAGCAGGAGAGGGCCTCAGCCCACCCAGCATTTGGTTGACTCAGTAAGAAGAGAAAACTTGTGGGTATTAATTCTGGGTCTGCCCACAGACTCTGCTGAGCCCCCAGATACCCTCTTACCCTGGAGGCCACCTTCCTGGGCTCCCAAAAGAAGCAATGGTGGCCTCTATGAATGATCATCAGTTCCATTCATAATGAGTGCTTTGCTCATACAAACTGTTTCTCTACCAATAGTATTGTGAGGGAGGCAGCGGCAGAAACATCAGGTATTTGTTTGGTGTTTGAAGTTCAAAGATTGCTTTACACGTGTCAAGTCTAGTCAACAAGCAATTATTAAGCACCTACTATTTGCCAGGCATTGGGCTAAGGTCTAGGGATATAAATAAAGGCAAAAACAGTCCTTGCCCTCAAGTAGCTCTCAGTCCAATTAGGGAGACAACGTGCAAACAGTGTTTGCAAGATACATGCAGGAAAAATGAGAAGCAATCTCAGGGGAAAGTGCTAGCAGTAAGGGGGATCAGGAAAGGCTTCTCATAGATGGTAGGACTCTGGTTGAGACTTGAAGGAGGGAGGGAAGCAGGGAGGTGGAGAGGAGGATGGAGAGCATTCCAGGCATGGAGGGTGGAAGGGGGGGAAAGGAAGAGTCAGGAGAGAGAGGAAGAGGGAGGGGCCCAATGTCACTGGGTTCTGGAGGGATAAAGGACCAGGGAAGGGGCTGGTGTCACTGGGTTCTAGAGCACTCAGAGGGGAGGAAGGTATGAAAAGACTCAAAGACCAGAAAGGACCCAGGTAGTCAAGCATGCTGAACGCCAAACAGAACTTCATTTGCTTCTGGAAGCGATAGGGTGCCACTGGGGCTATTACTGAATAGGGGGTGGTGACCTGATCAGACTTGTGCTTTAGGAAGGTCCATTGGACATATGTGTAGAAGGCGGACTGCAGTGGAGTCTTGAGGCAGGGAGGCCATCCTGGACCAGTAGTCCAGGAATAAGGCAATGAAGGCCTTCCGTTCTTATTTGATCCCCACCAACAGCCCTGGAAGTCAGCTACTATTATCATCCCCCTTTCACAGATGGAGAAACTGAGGCAAACAGAGGTTAAGTGACTTGCCCAGAGTCACACATCTAGTGTCTTAGGTAGACTTCAGTCTCAGGCCTTCCTGACTCTAGTCCCAGTGCTCTGGGGACTGGCTGCCCTTAGAAGTCATGATTACTCTCTCTTACAGATATGGACATTGAGGTGAGCTATACTGGGGTTACAGAGCTAGTTAGCAGCAGAACTGAGACTTGAATTCAAGGCTTCTGACTCTAAGCCTGGTGTTCTTCACACTGCACCACACTGCCCCTTCATGAATGGGAAAGATCTGAGCAGAGCTGTTTCTAGCAATTTTTGTATTCTCAAATAAACTCTGAAGAGACAAATTCAATTAAGTGGGGAGGAGAAAAATCTCAAGGGGAGACCTCATGACACAAATTCACCTGGTTGGAGACCCCAGGACAACATGAGGCTTCTTCTGGAGGAAAGAAAGAGTCAGGGCAGGCCAGAGAGGAGCTCATCCGGGTTATTCTTCCAGGGGAGGAAACTCTATCTGGGATCTATTTTAATCAATTATTCCAGTAAAATACTGACTTCAAGTGTTTCTGCCTAGTGAAGGAATTCAGATGTCAGAGCCCTTCAAATTTCAACACCTTAGAAATAAAGTCCTAATTGCCTCTTCCTGGTTATAATTCTGGCTCTAGGACTAGAGGTCAGAGGGTCTAGGCCAAGGAGGGGGAGGAAAGACAGATCAGATCCTATGGGCCATTAACTCTAAGAGGCTAACCAAAACTGGCAGGTTTTCTGTAGCTCCAATTAAATCTCCTGCCTCAGTCTTTACCCCTTTAATCCATCCTGTACATGTAGACACAGTAACTTTCTTAATACATACCTAGCTGCCGCTCTTTTCTGAAGTCCAAATTGTCTCACTTCCTTAGTCTGACTTTCAAGACCCTCTACAATCTGGTCCTGACCTACCTCTCCAACCTCCCCTCCATTCCAGTCAGACTGATAACCTCACTGTAGAGTAATAATTAGCGGCAGTGGCACCTGGGGCAAGAAACAGGAAACCTACTATTAAATAATCTTTAAGAATTGTGATATGGAATTAATAAAAGAAGCAATTAAAATAAATTCAATTGAGTAGGAGGGGAAATTAGTTATTTCAGTGGACTATAGGGTGTTGAAGGAGTGTATGTATTAAAGTTGTGTGCCCTATATGTTTCCATGCCCTAGGAAAAAGCTCCTGTCGCTCATCCTAGTTACAGTTCTACCTCACTGATCTCTCCACCCAGCAGGCCTTTTTTTTTTTTAATAGCCCTTTATAGGGGCGGCTAGGTGGTTCAGTGAATAGAGCACCAGCTCAGGAGTCAGGAGGATCTGAGTTCAAATCTGACCTCAGACACTTAACACTTACTAGCCGTGTGACCTTGGGCAAGTCACTTAACCCAATTGCCCAGGCTTCCCCCCTCCAAAAAGCAAATTTTTAAAAATAGTTCTGTACATTTTCCTCATTCTATTCTCTCCTTTCCCTGCCCTTCAACTTCTAGTTTCCAAGACTCTTTGTATTCAAATCACTCTCAAAATTCCTTTCCTAGGCAGTCCTCCTGATCCCCCTGTATACCAATATGTGCCCTCTGTGATTATTTCCAATTTATCTTGTTAAGTTCCCAGTCTTATCAGCATTGTGGGATCATGGGAAGATAATTAGAAATCATTTGGTCCAACCTCATCATTTTTATAAATGAAGAAACTCAGTCACAAAAAGTTTTAAGTGACTTTTCCAAGGTCACACAGGCAGTAAGTGATAGAGATTCACACTCAAGTCCTGTGACTTCATGTTCATCCCTTTTCCCTCTAAGCTCTCAGGAGGTCAGGGCACTTATACCATCTTTTCCTTGGTCAGTTCCATGAGCCAATTAGCTCCTGCCCTTCCCTCTCCTTACTCCAAACCACACTCACCTGTGTGTCACCATTGACCTTGTCAGCATGAGGAAGGTGAGCAAACAGGACAGGACCAGGGCAGAGACATAGCACACTGGAAAAAGAAAGGGCCTGAGGGTCAGTGTCCAGAAACAAAAGGACAATGACATAAATGAGACCTCCCCCATCCACTGAGCTAGGCTTTCTCTCAGGCACAAGTCCCCAGAGGAATGACTGCCATAGGATTTGTGTCCCTTGTTCAGGAATGACCATTATCAGAAACACCATCAATTCTAAGGATCCAGTTTGTGGATTATACAGAGTGAAATGTCCAATCCTTGCCTGGCTCCCCCATCCCAGGACACTCCCCACTGGCCGTCCTTTGGCATATGCTACAATAATACCAATCCATTCTAGTGTCCAACTGAGGCAAACGACTTAGAAAGATGTTGTCAAAATCAAGCAAAAAACAAAAAATCAAACAACCCCCTTTTCCTCCCCCCAAAAAACTTACAGGACACTTTTTTCAAATTTAAATATATATAACTATTTGTCAGTGCTCTTTCTACATGAGAATGGGCAGTCAAGACTCTTATATAGATTTCACCCTCTAGAAAATGCCTGATGCTTACACATCTATATTATTTATAGGTCACATATACTTTGTTCTCCATTAATACAATGGATCATCCCAGTATTGAAGTGACCTTGGTTCTCAATGCCCAGCCAGCACCAAGTACGACCTGCCGCAGGTGCCTATGAAACCAGGACTTGGAGTATGGGCTCTGAAGATGGGCCCACCCACCTAAATATGGAGAAACTTCTCCTCCTCAGTGTGGCTGCAGGGTGAGGTATGACAACCCTCAAAGAGCATCAATTAAGTCAAAAGAGCCACCATCTGTATCAGCGGAAGGAATGCCCCTGCCAGGGAAGTCCGGGGTCTTGAAATATTTCAGTCAATGTTTCTGAGAAAGAGAGGAAGGGACAGAGACAGAAAATGAGAGGAACAGAGGAGAGAGATAGAGAATGGGTAGAGGGGGGACACAGAAAAGGGATGGCTAAAGATGAAACACTAGCTAATATTTTCAACAAGGGAGAAAGCATATTTTCTAAGTTTGTTATTAATAAAGGCCATTCATCTATACCCCCATGCCTTAGAGAAGGAAAATGTTGGCTAAAACTGTACCTTCTCTATATGTATCTAATCTGCATCTATACCTATATCTATCTAGAGGTATCTAAATTTATATGTATTATATCTATTTACCTATATCTGTATGTGTATTTACATGCATATGCATACATACACAAACACAGACGCCTCTCTCTCTCTCTCACTTTCTCTCAATGAACATATGCCTAAGCATGTTCTGTGTCTTTCTGTGTCTGGGTATATATCCATTTATTAAGCACAATAAATATCTATTACTATATTACAAGGCAAGTAGATTTGGGTCATGACACATGACCTCTCAGCTCTCTTGGCAGCTGTCCATAGGCTATAAAGAAGGTGCCAACCTCCATTACTAAAGGAACTTTCCTCACCCTGTCATTCCCTTTGCCAATGAAAACATAGGTCCACTCCCCATCCTATGCAAAGCACTGTTGCAGGTGCTCCAGGGAGCCCAAAGGGGAACAAATCATCATCTCTGCCCTTTAGAAGTTTAGTCTAGTGTGGGAGAGGAGACTCACTCCCAAGAAATTATAGCCAACAATTCTAGGCTGGACATGCTAAATGTCAAATGATTGAGACAGACCATAAGTGTTTGTAAAGAAAAGCAGGTGTCTTCAGGGTCCCTTGAGGGCTGTCCCTTGAGGATGACCCTGGGTTTGTGGAATGTCTTTAACTCTAAAGTTGCATGTCATTTGAACTGTCTTCTTGGGGGATGCTACCTAAGGTAGCAGGTAAACAGGAATGTGTGGGTGGGATATCAAAAAATTCCCCAGTCACCATAAGGATTCCTTTTTTTTTTTTTTTTGCTTTTTGGAGGGCAATTGGGGTTAAGTGACTTGCCCAAGGCCACACGGCTACTAAGTGTGTCAAGTGTCTGAGGCCACATTTGAACTCAGGTCCTCCTGACTACAGGGCTGATGCTCTATTCACTGGGCCACCTAGCTGCCCCCACCGTAAGGATTCCTAATTGGCTGAAAGTTGGCCTGGGATTATAAAATGCAAAATCAAACTATTTTTGAAGCTCCAGATGGACCAATCCCAAAGGGATGAAGTGTTCTGGAGAAGAGTCATTTTCATTTTGTGTCTCATGGGAAGACATTTAAGTTAAGCCTAGAAAATCCCAGAGATTGAAAGAGGGGAGCTTTGAGCTACCTGTTCAGGACAGGTTAGTACTGTAGGATCATTCTTTTCTATGTACCTCTGATTGTCTTAGTTTTCTAGATTATGTCTGAATTTATACGTCATTTCCTTTGTGAATGAACCTAGGAAGAGCCCACTTATGATCTGGTATGTTTGCAAAGGGGGGAAAGAGAACACGGATGCTAGGAATGGATGCTGGAGTCAGGACACCCAGGAATGGTGGCAGTGGAAGAAATGGGACAGATGTCCAGCAATGTGAATGCTGCAGGTCTTTGTCCCCAAGAAGCCAAGGTGGCTCAAAGACTAGGAAGGCCAAAGTCTCAATGCCACAAGAGTTGAAAGGCTAGCAAGGTTTGCTTACAGAAGAGGGAACTTTCTTGGCAAATGGGGAGGGTTCTGCTGAAAGAGTTCTGAGAAGGAAATTGAGATCTTCACTAGACCCTCTTCTTGGGACAATTCCTCTCTTTATCTCTTCTACAGGAGGTGAGAGGAAGGAGAGATATCACTTTGGACTGGGATAAACCAACCACAGCTAACTTCAACAATGGGCCCAGAAGCAGTTCACCTATCTGATTGTTCCTCCCTGTCCTGGACACTTGTCTGCTATTATGGTGTGTTTTTAAAGTATCAGTCTGAGTGTAATCCCAAGCCTGGGCCCCATACATTGATGCACCTGCTAGAAAACCACAGGTTAGCATTAATACCTGTTATGTGCCAGTTCTAGAGAAAGGGCAGGAAACCAGAGAGAAGGGTGAGAGAAAGAGAGAAGGAGCGAAGTCTCTGGGAGGGGAAAGGGATTTTTGAGGGGGGGTGGGATTAATGATGGAGAGAAAGAATCTTGACAACATGGGAAATTCACTCTATTCCTCTCTACATTAGTAAAAACACCATCACTGGGTATAAGGGAAGCCACTAACTGCAGAGGACGGGGACAACAGCCAATGGCTACAGTAGGGTCTCTGCTCCTGGTCCAAGCTCCCCACAAGTCACGTGACTGAGATAAATTACCATCTGCTCTGCTACAGCACAAGCTGGCATCCCAGCGCACACGCCATCTGCAGTGTGGCGCCATCAACTTGGGCACCTCCCCCCTTTTGGAGTTATCATTGAATGTTGGACCCTAATACTTGGACCATATGGCTTTTCTTCTCTTTCTCTCCTAGTGCCAGCTAAATGATGCCTGCCCTAAGGCGCCCCTTCTCTGGAGAGTTCAGCTCGAGGCCAGTTCTGAAATATGGTTTCATCATCACTTACTCTGGAGGACCCCAATCCTTAACCCAAGACCAAAAGAGTCAGCTGTGAATAAACACTCCACGATACAGACATAAGGGGAAAGAGACCCAGGCCCCCCAACGCTGGCAGCCAAGTGGGGTTCCTCCTCCTATATATAGCTGGCCCAGACATTTTTATCCACATCCAATGTCACTCACTCTCACCATAGCCAACTGCTCATCCAAGACACGTTAGCTCTTTTCCCACTTCCTGGTTCCTCTGAATACCCTAAAAAGTGCTGGTGACATCAGTCTCCACTTGTCTTCTCTTTGCTGTGGCTCTAACTCTGTGGGAATTTCCCAGGGGAATCTCCCCTGTCCTCTAAAAGATGTCATCTGTACTGCTTCTAATGCCTCGTCTGCCATGCTCCATCCCAACCACTCTCCTAAAACCCAAGGATTTAGGGTGAGGCAGGAGGCTGGACAAGTGGAAAGAGGATGCTCCATTGGGTGAGTGAGTCAATGGTATTGGAAGGGGTGAGGGAGGGAGAGTAGGAGACTTCCTCCAGTGGTCTTTGAAAACTGAAGGGTCACCGCCCCCCCCTCCCCGCCCCAGATGGGGCTGCATTCAAGCACAGCCCCATCTGGAGATAAGAGGATGAACGGGATGATCCCTGATTCCACTCAACCTTAAGCATCACATGTGAACTTCCTGGTACGCTTACCTTCTAAAGTCCACAGGTAGTATTTCACCAGATCTATCACTTCCACCTTGTCTTCTGAGAGGACCAGCCCAAAGCCGGCCAGCAGGTAGGTGACTTCTTCTGTGATTCCCGCTCTGGCCTTTTGGATGACGGGGACAAAAGCCACCAGGAACAGCAGGGCCTCCTGGGAAGCAGTGACAACGTTATCTTGGTCTCGACCCTACAGGCTCCTAGGATGGTCGAAGATCACTAATTCAGACCCCACTAACCCATGACCGGTGCTCATCTCCTTCAGGGCTAACCAGAAGCTGATCCCTATACTGTTAACCAGAAATTTTTAAAAAGGAGAACCTGCTGATCATCAACCATTGACTCATTAGAAGAAGGCTTTCGCTGTTCATGAAAGTTGCTTCCCAAGTACAGCATCTCTCTCTCTACCAGAAAGCAATTTTTTCTCTTCGGAGGAGATCACTGCATGTATTTGAAAGTGCTAACACCCTCCGACTGTTCACTTCTTCACGCTGGCCATCTGGGCCTCAGAAAATTCAGATTAGAAGGCTCTGACTGCAGAGGGCTTTTGAAGACTCTATTTAGGGAAAAGCGCCTATCTGTTGTGAGGGTGAGCTAAGTGCTGGGATGAATCGTTCTTTCTTTCTAGTGATGATATGCTCAAATTGTGATATGATTTTTATGAGTTTTTTCTTCTCCTCCCCTGGGGCAAAGGGAGCAGAAGACAACTCCCATGCCAGTCATTAAGGAACAATTAAGAGGTTTCTGGTAAGGGAGGTGATGGTCCCCTTGTTCTCTGGCCTGGTCAGACCATATCTAGACTATGTTCAGTTTACCGTATTTAAGGATGAATATTAATGAGCTGGAGGGCAAACGGCATAATGAAAGGTCTTGAGACTATGCCATGGGAGAATCTATTGATGGAATAAGGAATAGTTAGTCTAGAGAAGTCTCAAGAGGATTATGATAGCTTCCTAGCATTTATATAACACTTTTAGGTAATCTCATTTGCTCCTCCCAATAACCCTAAGAGGCAGGTGCTATAATTATTCCCATTTTAGAGATGAGGAAACTGAGTCCGAGATAGGATTTGAATTCAGATCTTTCCAACTCCACGCCCAATGCTTTGTCACATAGGAAGGGAATTAAGTATCTACTATGTGCCTGGAAACGTGTTAAGTACTTTACAGATATTATCTCATGTGGCAGAAATTCATCCTGCCCTAGAAGGCAGAACTGTGACCAATGGGTGAATGCTTTGCAAAGACAGGTGTATGCTTAAAAGAGCAAGAATAACCATCATAGGATGATGTGAGTGCTGAGAGCAAGCACTGTGGCCCCCAAACTCCAAAGGAATCCCCCCTTTAACATGCCCCACAACGGGTGCCCTGCTTCTGCTTAAAGACCTGCGCATCTAAAGCTGGACGGACTATTTCTGGATATGGTTATTCTGCCCTCCTTGACGGTCTGTCTCAAGGATAGTGTGAGGGGGTAGAAAACCTGCATCCTGTGAAGTTTGGATTCAGCCAAAGGGCTGCACTTAAGGTCCTAGAGGGCCACATGTGGTTCACATCCATCCCTGGAGACAAAATTTTTGGTTGGGTATGAGCTGGAACCTAACTGAGATTCTGTGAATTCTTGAGTTGGAGTTTTTGATGTCAAAACAGCTGAATGAACTCGGGCCATGGTGCCCAGGGGAATCAATTCTTGTTGATTTTGTAAAAAAATTTTGTAAATTTTGTAAAAAGTTTGTACTGACTTACCTCTGTGCATGCCCTGGAAAATGGCATGTCCTTAGGGCATGGGGGTGGGGTGACTCCTTATAGGGGAATGAGGTAGGATGGGGGTAGTAAAGATGAGGGGTACGGACTGAAGAGAACATGAGGGTGGGAAAGCAAGGGGTGTACCTGGTAAACTGTGATCACTGCCAAGGTAGCTGAAAGGATGAGTTTCAGGGGAAGCCGAAAACCTGCAGTACCCAAAGGGAAGGTCAGAGTGATCAGAACCTACTTGGTACTCCCAGAGGTCCACCCCTCCACTGATCACACGGGCTCAACCTAGGGACCAAAATACCTCTGGCCTCTTGAACCAGGCCCTAACCTTTGCACCAACCTGCCCATGCTTCTTTAGCCTAAGGAGAGGAAGGAAGTTGCTAAGGTCACTTTGGTAGTAAAAGGCAGACAAAAGACATTTAAATCCTTGGATCCTCTGACTCTTTACATTAACCCTTAACCAGGCACCTTTCACCTGAAGTCCTTCTCCAGTGTGTCACAGTGACATGGATGTGACCTCAGGGTCTTAAAGGCCACATCAGTGAAGGATAAGGTCTGACCCATGCTCCCAAGCTGAAAAGGCTTCTGTGAAAGACCCTCAGAGGCAGAGGTACTTATTTCAAGACTGATCAGTCTTATAAGGAGAACAGTAGAAACATCACAGCATCTCCTAGGCCTGGAGACCTTCCTTCCATGAGCCCTCACATAAACCCATCACCTTCTGGTGAAGGCAGTGTTATTATCTTGCTCTAACTGGACAACTGGGGGCTCAAAGCCAAGAACCAACCTCTACATCTTCCCTAGACCTGCATTTCCTCTCCCCACTTGCCTGCTGAAATCCTCTTCAGTGTTTAAAGCCCAGATCTTCCAGGAAGTCTTCCTTCGTCACCCCCTCCTCCCCCCAGCACACAAACACATACAGTAAGCTCTGTCTGCATCATCACCATATCATAACCTCCAGGGTCTACCTCTAAACTGTCTCTCTTAATCACTTCTCAAGGGGCTCTGCATACAGCAAACACTTTATAAATGTCTGTTGTCTAAGTAAAAGAAGAAAAGAAATCAAGAATCTTGATAACCATTTAGTCCCTGTGCGGCTGCCCCCCCCCCCCCACTTCAATGGCCTCCGATGACCTCCCTTCTACATTAGCCATACTCCATCAGCTCCGGGGGTGGGAGGAAGCTCCCCAAGGTTTGGAGGGGGTGGTTGGGAAGGGGTGGGAGAGCCATTAAGGAAGACTGGGCAATGCCCATGTCTAGCATAGCAGCAGCTCATTCCCAGATGGCTTCCCTTAGAAAGCCAAAACAGATGGCTTCTTGAGGCTGAAAGCAGAGTGGGGGTGGGGAGGAAACTGGCCAACAAAAGTCCTCCAGGTACCATCCACTAACCACCACCCTCCCCAAACATGCAGCACCTCGCTGTGGAATGTAGATGTAAGAGAGGAAACAGGACAAGACCCGGGAGGAAAGGCCTGGATTGGTCACCGTGGAGCTGGAAATGAGAAACACAGACAAGGATGTTTGGCATGAAATGAATTAAAAAAAAAAAGCAATTCTAGGGGACAGGCAGGCCACACTGCTGGTGATCAGTAGTACTGGTGGAGTGGTGACCATATGCCAAGCTCTGCATTGGGCACTCTTGGGGTAGACAGAGAGAAAAGACAGTCCCTTTCCTCAGGGAGCTCCTAGTACAACAGAGGAGACATGGCCCTCTCTTTAGGATCCCCCTCACATACATATACACACCCCAAATCTGATGGAGCAGAAAGGTTCTTGTTAGATCCTAGGCAGAGACTGGACAGAATCTCTGTCCCCACTCAGGCTAGCACAGCCCTTTGAGCTGCCCCCTCTCCTAGATCCTCCACCAGGCCCTCTCTTGATCCCAGCTGAGATTATGGGGGGATAATTGAAGGTGTAGACTCCCTACCTGCGTTTTGACCTCTTCCCACTGAGGGCATGCCTGAGATAGTCTCCATAATAGCTCTCCTCCATAGCCTGCAAAGAGAATACAGAACCAACAAAGGACATCACCTACAATGACTGACTGGATACAAAAGGGCTAAATGTCCTTAGGATGAGCTTTGGAATTTCCAAAAATTATGTCATCACTTCTTCATATTCTCTAGTGGGGCATTGTGGGAAGAGTGCTCGATCTCTCAGAGTTGAAGACAAGGTTCTGTTCGTTTACTAGCTCCCAGCCATGGCCAAGTCATTTGGCCCGCTTTCTCATCAGAGAAATGGGCATAATAACTGTACCCTCATTGGGTCATTGAAATGAAAAGGATTGATAAACCATAGAGTGAGATTTGTTGTTCAGTTTTTTCAGTCATTTCCAATACTTCATGACCCCATTGGAGGTTTTCTTTGCATAAGATACTGGAGCGGTTTGCCATTTCCTTCTCCAGTTTATTTTTATAGATGAGGAACTGAGGCAAACAGGGTTAAGTGCCTGACTCAGGGTCACACATCTAGCAAGGGTCGGAGGCCATATTTGAGCTAAGGAAGATGAGTCTTTCTGACTCCAGGCCTGGCACTCTTACCCACTGCAAACTAGAATCCCAAAGAGTGGTATAGAATGCTACTGCTGTCCTCCAGAGAGCAAAGGATTTAGAATTGGAATCACCTTTAGTATCTATCTACTATCGTCTCCTTTTGCGTATGTGGAAACTGAGGCCTCAGTCTATTCCTTCAGGGAGCTCCCAGTGTGATGGGAAAACATAATTCCCTCTTTGGGACTCCCAAGTCTGATGGAATTGATCAATTCTTGTTGGGCCTTAGGTGGATCCTTGGCTTGCCCCCACCCAAGCTAGCATAGCCTTCTCTGCCTACACTGTCTTCCATCTCCCTGTCCACTTCCTGATCCCACTCTGGACCTGTCCTCACACTGGCCATTTGAAGTGACTCATCCAAGGTGATGGAGGCAGAAATAACAGAGCCAGGATTTGAATCCAGATCCTACAACTCCAGAGCCAGTGCTTCCCATAGCTTTTTAGAATCTGAGATTGCCCTTAGGCTCTTGATGGCTGCATCAGTGAAGGCCAGGCTTTCACTGAGGCTCCCTAGCTGGAAAGGCTCCTGGGACACACCTTCAGCAGACTAGCCATCTGATAACCAGCTTCAGTAAGGTGAGGGCAGGATCATTCCCAAAAGAGTGCAAAAACAGCTGACATTTGCCAGCCCCAACTTGGACCGGCTGTTACTAAGAGGGGAACAGGTGACCCGAATCTGGGGAAAGGTTGTGCTGATGAGACCAGAGAAACTTGCATGCATCGGGGAAGTAGTGAGAGGCAGTTATTCAGGAATACCTGAGCTCAAATTCTGCTTCCCAAACTTATCAGTGACCAGAATAACTGAATTTCTGTAAGACCTGTTTTCTTCATCTGAAAATGGGGATAAAAACGACTACTTCTCAGGACGGCTGGGAAGATAATTGTAGATAATGTCTGTGAACCTTTGCAGATCTTAAAGGGCTATATGCCAATGTCAATTGTTACGATGGGAAAAACAGTTTAGTGCATAGAGGAACAGCCTTGGACTCAGGAAGACTTGAGTTCAAAGCCTGCTTTGGACAAAGAGTAGCAGGTCACTTAACCCCTTGGTGCCCTAGGCAAGTCTTTAAAACTATAAATTACAGGAGGGAAAGCCCATCTTTATACAGTACCCAAAGGGAAGGTCATCTGCATAGTAGAGGGGTTTTTCTATTCAGGGAGTTCCATACAGCACTGATATGATAGCTTTGATTTTCCAAAGAGATTGAATATTATGGAAAAAGGCACATTTGACTGTATCACTCCTCTCCATCCCCACTCCATTCAATCCACCCCAGGATCAAATATTTGTTTGACTTTTAAAGTCCATTGGTATCTCTCCAGTCTTCTTACACCTTATGCCCCTTCACACACTCAATGGATCCAGTGACCCTGAATTCTTGGCTATTTCTTGAACAAATCACCCCATCCCCTGATTGGGAGCATTTTCACTGACTGTCTCCAATGCCTGGAACTTTCTCCCTCCTCATCTCACAGCAAATTTCCGAAGGGGGTACAGGCCTTCCTTCCTCTGCTGTTTTTTGGTCTTCAGCCTTTCCTCATGCTTATTAAGCCTGCAGCACATGGCACGGGTCTTCTTGGGCCAAAGGTCTAGGGGCTTGTATTTCTTGCCCTTATAGAATTTCCTGAGATTCTCTTTCTGTGTCTGGTTGATGACAGTCAGAACTCCGGCAATAGATTTTCGAACTACTCAGATCTTAGATAACTTGGATGCAGCTTCTCCAGTGACCTTGGCTAATCTCAATTGGGAAAGTTCCACCTTTAAATCATCTAACTCCTTCTTCTTCCCATGAAGATCCCTGGCCTTGATTTTTGCCATGATTGATGAAGTCCTTTGTCTTTCTATCTTTCCCCTAGAGGTTCCCCCAATTTTTCCTGTATATATCTCTTGATACATAGCTGTTTTCATGTTGTCTACTCCATTACTGTGTGAGTTCCTTGGAGAAGGGACTGTCTTTGCTTTGCTTTGTATCCTCAGAGCCTAACCATGCCTGGCTTAATTGATTGATTGATTGACAGATGTGGTCAAGTTTTATTCATTCAGCAAACTAGTGGGGAAAGGTAGTCCAAATTAGGAAATTGTTTTGAAAGTCCACCCACCAGTCTTAATCCTTCATTCCTTTCAAGTACAAAAAATAATTTGAATTCACAGCAACCAAGGTGTTTTCATGGCTAGCAAATGTTGACCTCTAGACATTATCTGTTCCTTCCCTGGACTTTAGGCTGAGAGTCTTCTCAAACTGGGGTAATCAGTCCCTTTTGTAATGGCCCCTACCCCAGGACAGCTACCTCTGGCCAACAGTTACACATTCAACAGCCCTGGCTGCCAGATTTCTCCCTGGTATCTATCTATATCCAGGCCCGCCTGCTTCTGCTGTTCACCCACCCCCTTCCTGCCATGAGTGTGAAGGCTGGGGCCACTCAGATGAAGGTGAGTCAGCCTACTGTGGGAGGCCACATCTTGTTACAGGACTCAGTAGCTGGAGCAGAGAGTTAGGCAATGGGGTCATTCCGGGCCTCATGCTCTTGGCCTGGAACATCTCCACTGGGACCAGGAAAGAACACCAGGCTAAGAGGATTTGGCAAAATCCTGTTCAGAACTTTTGCTGTTGGGAAGGGCCTGGGGCCCCCAGGGTGGGTCCCCTCCTCTGTCTGGCCTGGCCCCTTTGCCCCCAAATCAGGAAACAAACATGTGAGATCATATGGTTATTGCCATCACCCTAAATGTGCCCCTACCTCCCCTAACCCTTCATTCCCATGGTACAGGGTCAGATCCCATAACATAGCCCTCAATGAGGGACTTTGAGACCTAATCCTCTTGCACTAAGGGATTTATATAAGTGGGGATTTTCTTTCCCTTCTGGATCTGGAAGTAAATAAAGAAAGGGAAGAGACAAGGAGTCTTTATATTTTCTCCAGAGCTGGAAAAAGAACTCCCCGGAGAGGGGCTTTCACATGATTCAGAAACCTGGAGAAAGGTAACACCTGCCCCAGGACACCTAGTCCCACCATCCTCCACTCACCCCCAGCACCACCTCAGAATCATCCTCTGCTCTCTGGACTCACTTGCTCCCCCCCTCCCCCACATCCAACAGCATCAGGGTCCTTGTCTACCCTCCCTCCAAGACATCTCTCATGTCCATCCCTTCCTCTCTGCTCCCAGCCACCACCCAATTCTGACCCTCATCATTGTAGACACTAATACAAGAGCCTCTAAACTGGTCTACATTGCATCCAGCCTCTCCAACCCATCGTCCACAAAGATGCCTAACTAATGGGGTTAAAGCATAAATCTGACCTTATTACCTCCCAGACCAAGAAGCATCAATATCTCCCAACTGTCTGCAGGATAAAATGTAAATTCATCCATTTAACATTTAAAGCCCTTCACTCTCTGGTTCCAACTTTCTGTCCAGGCTAATTACATATCACTCCTCTTAATATAAACCCCTGAAAGACGGGAAATGTTTCATTTTTGCTTTTCTATCTCCAGCATCTAGTACAGTATTTGGCAAACAGGGTTGTACAGTTGTTTTAGTCATATCCAACTCTTTGTGACCACATTTGGGGTTTTCTTGGCAAAGATACTAGAGTGGTTTGCCATTTCCTTCTCCAGCTCATTTCACAGATAAGGAAATTGAGGCAAACAGGGTGAAGTGACTTGCCCAGGGTCATTCAGCTAGGAAATGTCTGAGGCCAGATTTGAACTCAGGAAGATGAATCATCCTAACTCTAGGCCTGGTGTCTATGTACTATGGCACCATCTACCCAGTTGCTCCTGGTGAAGAGTAGCTAATTAATAAATGTTAGGTAATTAAGTGATTCATATACTCTACAGCTGATCAAACTAGTCTACTTGATTTTCCCTGTAGACAACAATTCATATCCCTCTTCCAAGTCTTTGCTCAGGCTGTGCCCTCCCCCTACCAGGACTGTTATCTTGCCTTGTATCTACCTCTAGGAACTCCTTAGTTCCCCTTCAAGGCTCAGCTCAAACACTTCCTCCAAGAGTCCTTTCCTGATTCCTCCCTCCCTCCCACAGAGGGTGCCATCCTTACAGTCCTCAGGAAATTATCTTTTATTCATTTCACCAGTACTTTGTATCGATGGTCTTTCTACAGGTAGTCTCAGAGTAGAGTGTAACTCTGGGAGAGCAGGAGCTTTTTGCTTGGTCCTAGTCATCGCCAACCCTGAGCACCAGGCCTGGTAGAAATGAGAAGTGCTGGATGACTTATCTGGAATGGAATTACAAAATGCCCTTGGACAGTCAAGGGGTCAGTTCCTCTCTACTCTGAAAGATGGTGGCCCTGCACAGTCAAAGCCTGATCTAGAACCCCAGAACTCCAGGCTGTTAAAGTGGCCAGGGACCCCCAGGGATCACCTGGTCCAAAACCTTTTGTTTTAAGCAGCAAAGACAATAGTAATAACAACAATAGCTAGCCTTTACAGAGTGCTTTATGGTTTGCAAAGCACTTTATAAACATGGGGGAAAGGTATTGCAAATTGGGAGGCAGTTTAAAAGTCCAGCAGTCTTAATCTTATCCTCAAAGCAACTCTGTGTGATACCATGCTGTTGTTATGCCCCTTTTACAGCTGAAGCAACTAAGGTTGTGAAGGGTTCGGTGATTTTGTCCAGGGTCGCACAGCTAGTAAGTGTCTGAGGCAAGATCTCAACTCAGACCTTCCTGACTCCAAACCCAGGATGCTAGTCACCTAATTACATGGCCAACTCTCCAAGACTCTGGGAACTCCTAGAATCTTCCCACTAGATCTGGGATCACCTAAGCTATAAGCCTTTCATTAAGGCTATGGCCAGTCCACATTACCCTTAACCTGGTTTAGCCCTCCATTGTCTTCGGTGTTCACATAACCTTAGGATGCTTCCCACCCTTGATCCTATCAAATCTTCATTCTCTTAGTTCCTGGTCTCCAACCTCTAGTCACCCCATTCTACAATCCTCAGCCATCAAGAGGCTCCCTAGACCCCCCTCTTTACATCACCCCAGGCTACTTAGCCAACCCTGGATCCCTCCCACAGTCTTTCTGTATATAAAAGCCATCTGGTGCTCAGATTCATTCTGGCCCCTACAAGGGTCACAAATGCTCAGATTCCTTAAGTCTACCCAACATAGCAGATCTTTAATAAGCTTTGTTTTTCTCTGACTGAAAAAAGGTTTGAATCAAATTCATTAGGGCAATACCTTTGTATTGCTCTTTCGGGGTCCCAGAACCCCCTAAACCTCAACAACCCCATTTAGGGTTTTCTTGGCAAAGATGCTGAAGGGGATGGCCATTTCTTTTTCCAGCTCATTTTACAAATGAGGAAACTGAGGCAAACAGGATTAAGTGACTTGCCCAGGGTCACACAGCTAGTGAGGGTCTGAGTCTGCCTTCTCAGCAATGTCTGAGGAGGGTTGTGAGCGTGTCTTTATGGAAGTTACTGTTCCTCTCCCTGAAATACATAAAACTGAGTAGACGCTCCCAGCCACCCACTTTCCTCGAGAGGAGGACTAGAATACAGCCCTGTCCCAATGCTGTCATTATGGGTGCTTTCTTCATGGAGCAGTGAAACAATTCCTGGGGTGTAAGTCAGGAGGCCCAGATCTAGTCTTGGCTCTGACACAGATTGGGTGACTGTAAAATGCTCCCCTCCCCCAATGAAGAAACAGAGAAAGCAAAGGTATTTGACCAAGTTTACATCACTAGGAAAAGAAAAATCAGGGAAAGCACAGGATATGTCTGGAGGGCAAAAAATAACCCAGTTTGGCCAAGGGATAGATTGAACAGAAGGAAATTCTATGAGAGAAAGCTGCAAAGATAAGGTGGTGCCAGGATGTAAAGGGTCTTGAATGCTAGGCAGAGATGTGTGGACTCTTTATGTGGTAGGTCATAGGGAGCCAAGAAGGCTTTTGAGCAGGGGATAACATAACCAAAGGAATGAATGAGAGGTTATCTTGGCAATGGAAGCAGGGACAGTGAATTGGAGGAGGCAGAAAATCCTGTAAGAAGAGTATCCCAACAGTCCAAGGAGTGGACATCTACAGGTGATGGAGGAGATAGAAAAGAGGAAGAAAATGCTGGAATTATTGCATATGGGAACTGACAGGCCCCAACAACTTATGACATATGAAACATGAGGGAGACAGAACAGTCAAAGATGCTCCCATGAAGACTTGGTGAATACAGTGCCAAAGATGGTTATTAAAAGGAGTGAGAAGAGAATAAGCATTTATACAGCACCTCCATGTGCTAAGTGCTTTTTACAAATATTATCTCATTGGGTCCTCACAGTAACCCTGAGAAGCAGGTGCTATCATTGTCCCTGTTTTAGAGTAAACTGAGGCAGACAGAGGGTAAGTGACTTACCCAGGGCCACATGGATCTGAGGCTAGATTCAAGCTCAGGTCTTCCTGACTCCAGGCCCAGTGGTCTCTCCACTGCACCAGCAGCCTCTAGGCAGCAGAAGTAGGTTTAGGGAAAAGATAACAAGCTGCTTTAGACGTGTCAGGTTTAAGATGCTAGGACACCATCCAGATGGAGATGTGGGTCTGGAGTTCAGGTGAAAGGTCAGGCATGAGGATACAGGCATGGAAATGCATAAAAATGGTCACTGATGCCATGTAAATAGATGAGACCATGAGAGAAGGAGGGGGGCCAAGAGGTCAGGCTGAGAATGAGAGGGCAGCTAAAGCGACAGAGAAGGATCAGTAAGTTTGGAGGGAAGAACCGAGAGCCTGTGATGTCCCAGGGGACTAGTAGGCAGGACAGGCCAAAGTGTCAAAGGCTGCTGATGAGGAATAAGAAAAATCCATTGCATTTAATGATTGGGTCATTAGAGAGCTTAAAGGCAGCAATTAGGGCTGAAGCATAATTAGAAAATGTGAAGGGCAAGTGGAGAGAGAGAGAGAGAGGAGACATCCACTATAAACAGCTTTTTCAAGAAATTTAACAGTGACAGGCCAGAGGGGAGTGAGATTATAGTTGGATGGGGGAGAAAGATCAAGGGAAGGACTTTTTGTTAAGTACTAGGGAGGTCTGAATGATTGTGGACAGATGGAAAAGAACTATTGGTGAGGGAGAGATTGAAGATGAATGAGAAAGTAAGGATGCTGAGTGTAGCAAGTTCTTGGAGGGAAAGAGAGAATAAAATACAGGAAGAAGAATGGGGAGCCTTCTTTATCTGAGACTAAAGGGAAGGAGAGAAGATGGAGGAGAGCAGTGGGACCTCATGCTGGGTAACCTTGATCCTGGGTTTGAGGAGGAAAGGGGGGAAGCATGGTCCTCCCCTGTGAGTGTGGGGGTGGGGAGGAGAGAAGAAAAGCTTTTGGGATTGTGTCTGCAGGGATTGGGATAGGGGATCGATAAGGACAGAATGGAAGGATTAGGAAACAGCAGGAAGGCCTAGCTGAGGTCAGGTACCATGAATGAATGAAATCAGCTGATTCTTTGGATTCCTCCAGCAGCTTGGTGGCAGGAATGGAGAAATAGGATGGTGGCAGCCACCCAGGGATGAGAAGTCCCAGCTCAGGGAGAGAAAGAGAAGCCCAGCAGACCAGCATCCCAAAGTGCCAGGCCTTGGGATCGAAACTGAGTGTGGGGAAATCGCTCAACAGCCAGAAGCTGGGTGTCAGAGGCCAAGCAATTTTCATCACAGACCTTAAAAAGCTACCTAGATTTCAATTGTCATTAGAGAGAGAAGTTAATCAGTGTGATTCACGTGAGGCCAGCCAACCTGTGTGTGGGTAAGGGATGCAGTGGATAGGAGTCAGGCAGATTCATCTTTGTGAGTTCAAATCTGGCCTCAGACACTTACTAGCTGGGTAATTCTAGGCTCACCCTGTTTGCCTCAGTTTCCTCATCTGTAAAATGGGGATAATAATAGCCCCTGCCTCCCAGGGTTGTTGTGAAGATTAGAGCAGATAATGATGAGGAAAGCATGATGTCTGGCATTATTATGACTGAATGCTTGCTGCCTTTCTGGTGGGTTATCATGAAAAGAGCTAGCAGAGTGCCTGGCTGTACACAGTAAGTGTTTAATAAGTGCTTGCTACTAAATTGATTGGTTGTCATAGAAAATTTACTGATCTGGCAGCCAGAGGGACTGTCCCTTAACCTTCGGAATCTATGGTTTTCCCATCCCCATTAAACCAGGATGATCCAGCAGGGTACTGGGGGGACATGTAAATCTGCCAGAGAAACTCATGAATATTATCTCTGCCCACAGACTAAGCTCAGTGCCCACCTCCGCCCCACACCTTCCGAAGCTGCCTGGAATGCCACTGAGGCAGCACAAGCAGGCCCCACGTTACCTCTGGGCTGGCCCGGGACATCCCACTCCAGCTTCTTAGGAGCTGTACAGGATACCAAAGGCTCAGGAGCACAAGACCAGAGAGGAGGGGTACGGAGACCAGCAGGGAGTAGTACTTGTAGACCTGGACAGACCAATAACTCCCTGAGCTGCTGCCCCCAGGCCACCCTGGGAACCCTCAGCCCCTCTCCCTCCCTCCCTGAGGAAGACGAACAACTACGCCCCACCTCCTATACCTGCCCACCTCCCTGGGGTCTCAAACTGGCCTCCACAAGCATGGGGGGAGGGACCTGGAGACGGATGGAGGCAAATGCAGCTGCAATGCAAGAGTCAGGAAATCTGGGTTTGAAGCCTGGCTCTGAGACTTCTGAGTCCTGTGATTCTGAGCAAATCACTTCGACCTCTGAGGGTCAGTTTAACCATCTGTAAATGGAGATGAGAGTAACGTGTGCTTTATAAATGTGAGTGATATATATGTATATATATATATGGGTATATACATATGTATACATGCATGTGTGTATATATGTATGTACAGTGTCCCAAAAATCTTAATGCAGCTTAAAGCTATTAAAGTTTTTTAAATCACTCCATCAATAAATATTTATCAAGCACCGACTGTGCTAACTGCTATTTAAAGGCCACCAAAGCTAAAAGCTGGACTAAGACTTTTGGGACACCCTATATATATTTATTATGATCTCCTGTGATTCAAATGGGGTTTTTTTAATGAAAAAAAAACAACCACTGAGTAATTGAAAGAAAGGAATAAATTGATTTTTTTTTAAATAGTGTGGTCCTGCTAACTTTTACCCAGTCACTTTCCTTCTCAAGAAACTCCACTGACTCCTCACGGTTCACAGGATAAAGCCTGGACTTAGCCCAGTATTATTCCAAGGCCTCCTCAATCTGTAGGCCACCCCCTGTCCCCCCAGCCTATTATCACACTTCTCTCCCACATGGACCCTCCATCTGCTCTCACTGAGCTGGTCTCTCCACTGTCTGGGGCTCATGCCAGGTTCATCCCTACTGGTTGTTTCATGCATGGCATTCACCCCATTTCACCCCATACCCATGTGGGATCCCTTCCTTCCCTCTTCCTGGTCTCCTATCTTTCAAGGCCTGGGTCAAGTCCTAACTCCTCTGGGGAACCTTTCCTGACTTCTCCTGTCCCCTATGAGGGAAGGAACATTTATAAAGCTCTTACTATATGCTTTAAAAAAAAAATATATATATATATATATATATGATCTCACTTAATACTTTCAACAACCCTACAAGATAGATGCTGTTAATATCTCCATTTTCAGTTGAAGAAACTGAAGTAAGCAGAGGTTAAGTGACTTGTTCAGGGTCACTCAGCTAGTAAGTAGGTGAGGCTGTATTTGAACCCAAGTTTTCCTTATTCCAGGGCCAACACACTGAGCCCCCAGATTCCTCCAAGGATCTTAGGGACCACCTATCCCAGCCCCCTCTTTTTGAAGCTGAGGAGCCCAAAGTAAGGGGGAGGAGGAGGAGGAGCAAGGGCAGGATTCGAATCCCAGGCTGCCTGACTCCTGGTGAAGCAAGCCTTCCGAGTGTGGCCTTTCACAGGCCAGGCTACACTTGCATCTCCCCATGAGTCAGCATGCTCTGCTAGGTCAGGACTTTACCTTGGGTGTCTGAGGGCACTCCACTCTATGCCATATTTGGACCCCACAGTGGGCCCAGGAGAGTAAGCAGCCTAGGACATAGCCGGCTTGGTGCCGGACCGTGGCACACGCCATCAGAGGGTAGTAGAGGGCAGGGTAGTAAAGCAAAGCCAAGGTCTTCCAGTAGCCTAGAGGAAGAGACAGACAGACAGAGCAACTGAGGGGAGGGGTGGCAGAAAACAGAGGTGAGCGCTCAGACCATAGTTACTTAGCCAAAGTCTTCCTTGTGTTTCTCATAATGGTCATGTCAGGGCTAAATGAAACCAGCCTGCCCAGTGAGAGACCCTAGAAGCCATGTCCTTGGCCTGTAGGGAGATGAATCTGCTAAAAGGCAGTATCCCTGCACATTGTGCCTGTGACCTACTAAGTCCTACCTCGGGGCCTGGGCTTCTACCCCTTCCCCATGTCTGGGACGTCATTGCTCTCCCTGCTTCCCCTAGCCACCAACCCTGCCCCCCACCACTACCAGATCACTGCCTCCCCTGGATTAGCCCTTCACTCTAAGCCTTACTTCCTGCTGAATTCTGCAAGCATCCTGAGCTGACGATCTCATTCTGAGCTTGCTGACATATCACTTCCAGTATGTCTTCTGTGTGTGATCCCTGGCTCCCGACCATGCTGGGAGCTCCCAAGGACAAGGACCAAGAATTCTCCCCTGGTCTCCTCCATATAGCCCCTGCCCATTTATTACTGGCGACTTCAGCTGGCTCCAGAGTTAGTTAGGGATAAGTAACAGGGTAATATAAAATAGTAGATAATAAAATATATATATATATGTATGTATGTATATACATATACATATATTTATAAAGTTCTTTGCAAACTTTAAAAATGCTATGTAAATGCTAGCTATTATTAGCATTATAAATATTATTTTCAACATTCTCAATATCAGCCATTATTAGCTTTATTCTAACTTCTATCACCCCACACAAGCAGACCCTTCCTTCCCATTACAAGACAGTGGCTCTTTATTTTGCCACCTCCCCAGTCCTATGGGGGCAGGACAGCCATCAAGGAAGTGACCTTCAGCTACACACAGTACTACCTTGACTGGCTGGGGAGGAGATGGGAAGGAAGGGCAAAGGGTCTTCATCCAAACCCAGCACACAGAGGTTAGTGAAGAGGATCCCAAAAACAGCCACAGGCACCAGTCGGCCACTTTCTTCTGCCAAGAAATCCAAAGGGCTGCAGCCAAATGGACAAGATCCATGGGGAACGGGAACAGGGAGGAGGAGAGAGAATAGGTTAGGGTTGGCAGTCTCTTCCACGCATGCTCACAAACCAATCTTGTTACCTCACCAGATTTCCACAACACCCCTCTGAGATGGGGCTGTTTCTATTTTACAGGTAAATCAACTGAGTCTCGGAGAGGTTAAACGGCCTGCCCCGGAATTCACAGCTAACTCCTGATTTCTCTGGATGAGATCACCCCTCCCCCATCAGGATTTCTAAACCAGGTAAGGAATTCCAGGAATCTCAAATGAATGAACCAGTGACTACAGGACCAAGGATTCTCAGGCAAGTCTTCAGCAGTCACGGGATATCTGTGAAATCCTTGTGCACCTACAAATTCTTCTAACTTTTGACAGGTGCCTACTGGCAATGAGCTTGGACTAATACTCTGAATAGTCAATCACATTCATAGAACATTTTCTGGCCCAAAAGACTTGAAGGCAGGTGTGCAATGATTATCATTCCCATTTTACAGATTAGAAAATTGAGGCTTATCCAAGGTCGCACAATCCCAAACCCTTGGATTTTAAATCCAGGCCTTCTGCTATACACCGAATGGTCTTTGGTCTTAGGTCCTGCAGGTTCAGCATTTTGGGTGCTTCCCCACCCCCATCCCCGCCCCCACAGGATCCTGGTCCTTACCTGGGAAGCGCAAAGGTCCCATGCCAGCACCCCAGGCTCAGCCTCCGGCGCTTCACTAACAGAGACAGCAGCAAGACAGCCGCCAACTACAAGGGAGAGAAGCAAATCCAACTGGGGTGATTGCAAGCATCCAGCACAGAAGCCCGGTATCTCAGAGCTGGAAGAGAGTTCATTTAGACCCCCTTGTACCTGGACAGGAATCATCTGTGCAGTGTTCTGACAAGAAGAAGTCATCCAGAGCCTGGGGAGGGAGCTCTTAGGACTGGTGACAACTCACGTAATATCACGGGAGACAGAGTGAGTGAGTGAATGAAAAAGCATTCATTTACTGCTTACCAAGTGCCAAGCACTGGGAATACAATTAGAAAGGCAAGATATTCTCTGCTCTTGAGAAGCTCACATTATAATAAGGGGAGAAAGCAGAAGCAAAGAAGGGCACCCCTACACAAACCCCAAACTGGCCAGGATTGTCCCAGGAAAACTGGGCCCAGATGCCAAGTATTCAAGGACTCTGCTCCTCACTACTGCTGTTTCCCCTCTTATCCCAGAAAAGGACATTTAGTTAGTTTCCCCAGCACATTCCCCCCTTCCCCTGGTTCTCCCCCCACTCATCCCTACTGGTGTTCTTCCTCAAAATCACTCTCTTTTATCTATTCCTGAATTGGGACCAGTCTAATGAATAGATCTAAACATACATCACTTCCCTGGGGCTCAAGAATCTTTGACAGCTTCCTATTCCCTAAATGTTAAAGCCCTATTTTAATGTTGTTTGATGAAGATGAAGCAGGTGAGGAGGGGAGGGGAGAGCTATAGACTCCTTACCCCGGGATCTAAAGTGCTCCAAATTTCACACCATCAAACAAAGCTTTATTAAGTTGTATGTAAGGCATAGACCCAGGTAGCAGGAAGATAAAATTGCAATGTGACGGTCTTTGCCCCAAAGGAACTTGGGATCTCATAGGAGGTCTGTGATTTACATAAATGAGTAAGTATGACAGAGATCAGAACAAAAAGAATGTCCAGTCAAGTGCTATAGCAAAGTTTGAAGAGGTCAGTGTCATCAGCGTGGGGAAAACCTCTCAGGGCTGAGCCAGAAAGGAAAAGGATTGCAAGAGACAGAGAGGAAGAGGTGGGCAGAGGAGACATGAATGCCAGAGGCAGAAGAGGGCAGACAGAGATCTGACACAGCCAAGCCCTCTGCAAGGTGATCCAGTGAGCGGAATAGCGTAAAATACTTTAGAAAGATTCAAGGCAGGGGAGACTCCTGAAGGTTCGAAGGTGGGGAGGGGCATGGTCAGCCTGGGCATCAGAAAAGCTGCTCTGGTGAGAGGGGGAAGGGTGGGAGATCTAGGGAGAGGTGAAGGATCTGAACAAGGGCAGTGCCAGTGAGGGACCAGGGAGAGGACAGAAAGAGGAGGTACTAGAGAGGCTGAATCCACAAGAACTGGTGAGAGAGAGGGAAAATTCCATGGAGAGTCCAAAATTCCGAGCCGGTTTGAGAGGATGGAGTGACAGCAGTAGGATAGGGACGTTTGGAGGAAGAGCTTAAGGAGGGAGGAGTCCAGCTGGGACAGGTGGAGTGGAGAGGGATGTCCAGGCGCAGATGCAGAACAGGTATCTGGAGGTGGAGGGCGGGAGCTCAAGCGAAGCTTAAGGCTGGGAATATAGACTGAGGGGTCAAGTGCACAGAAGTGATAACCTGGAGTCAAGTTAATGGTTAGAAAGAGAAAAGGAAAGGGAAGGGGAAGGGGAGGGGAGAGGAAGAAAAACTAGAGAGGAAGAGGAGAGACAGGGAGAGAAGAGGAAAGGAAGGGGGAGGGAAAGGAAGAGATAGGAGGGGAGGGGAGGTGAAAGGATGGGGAGAGAAGAGGAGAGAAAGGAAGGGGAGGGGAAGAGATAGAAGGGGAGAGGAGGGGAAGTGAGAGAAAGAAGGAACCAAGGATGGAGCCTTGAAGATACCCACACATGTATATTCCTCTAAAACTGAATTATTAACAGTTTGCTGATCTCTACCCACCTGCTTCCGCCTCTGGACACTCATTCCCATTCCTAGAACCCTCACCTCCCCACCTCAGTCTGCCTGTAGAAATCTTTCTTTTCCTTTCAGACTCAGCTCAGATGCTATGAAGCCTTCCCCAATCCCTTCTAGAAAATATTCTCACATTTTCCTGGAGCACTTTTTGTCTTTTTTTAACCTTCATCGCATTCAATTTTTTTTATTAAACTTATCTGTGTGCCTGTTGTAATTTCCCTATTAGATTGTAAGCTCTTTGAGCACAGGAACAGAGTTCCTTTTTAAAAAATCCTTGCATAGTACTTCACACTTAATAAATGCTAGGTTGCACAATAGATAGAGCTCTTGGGCCTGGAGTCAGGAAGACCTGAGTTCAAATCTGTCCTCAGAAACTTATTAGCTATGGACAAGTCACAACCTCTGTTTGCCTCAGTATCCTCATCTATAAAATGGGGATATCATGATAGCACCTACCTCACAAGGTTGTTGGCAGAATCAAATGAGGTCATATTTGTAAATTGCTTATCTCAGTGTCCAGCACATAGTAGGCATTTGATAAGTGCTCATTTCTTTCCTCCCTTGTTTTACAACCTGGCTCCAGTCATCCTTCTAGGCTGAGTATGAATCACTCCTCACCCTGTACTTTTCAGTCCCACCTCCTCCCTCCTCCTCTCATATGGTGTTCCATCTTTATCTCTGAATTGAATACCCTCCCTCCTCACCCTGACCACTCAGATCCCTATTCCTTCAGCTGAAGCTCTACCTGAGACTTTCCTGTCTGCCCCCCCCCCCCGCCAGGCCCCAGCTGCTGATGCCTTTTGTATATACAATAATTATGTATATATATATATATATATACACCTCTCTATTTACTTATATGTCTGCATGGATGGATAGATGTCATCTCCCCTAATAGTCTAAAAGCTTAAAGACAAAGACTGTTTCACTTTCGTATCTACCCCTAGGGCCATAGTAGGCACATAACAGGTGGCTTGATAAAATGCCTGTTGAGATTGGACAAGTGAGTGTCAGGCACCGTCTGTCCTAGGACAGTTGCTGTAGCAGACCCTCCTTGGTGGGAAGGCAGGAGAGCCACAGGCTAGGGTATACTCACCGACAGCGGGGCCAGGCAGGTGTGGTAAAGGCTAGGTGGGAAGCTGTGTTGGCAGGGTGGAATGGTTCTGGAGACACAGTGAGAAAGAAACACAAAAATATTAACAGGGCTCACACAGACCCAAGGATGGGAGAAGGGCCAAGTGCCAGTGGTCTGTGGTGCTCCATACCCACATTCGAGTTCCTTTATTGGGAACGCTTCTCTTTGGCTAAAGCCCCTACAATTCCTGGCCCTCTGCCACCTGCCCAACATTCTCTCTCATGGCTCCTCGACATGTTCCAGCCTCATTGGTACTTTATCCTCCCCAGTGGGGTACAGACAGTTAAGTTTGGAAGCACGGGGTCTGGGTTCAAATCCTACACCTGGCACCATGGGCAAGTCAGGCCACCTCTCTGAGGGCTCAGCTGGCGTAGATGATAAATGAAGACACTGGACTCAATGACCTCTATGGTCTCATCTGTCAGTCTATTTTCTGTGATGCTATGAACATGCTCGTTCCCCCCAACCCTAGAATGACTTCCCATTCTCCATCCTCTCCATTTTCAAGTCTCCTCTCTAGGAGCATCTCCTCCAGCAAGTCTTCCCTGACTACTGGGGTCCACATCCTTCTTGGAACTCCTACAACCCCCAAAGTCTGACCAGCCGGTCTTACTTGGGATTACACACCACTGTGACTTGCTCCTTATTTCATGTATGAACTAGGAGATGGCTTGATGGATTCCCTGCTTTACAGGCAATCAGCAGATATGAAATCAAATCAACTCACTGGCCATTTATTAAATTTCTGCTATGTGCAAGGAACTACAGATAAAAGACAAGAATGAAAGAGGGTCCCTGCCCTCAAAGAGTTTATATTCTCGTTTCTTTTCTTCTGGCTTCAAGTCCTACTTCTAAGACTCAGAAGCTGTGTGACTCTAGGTAGGTCACTACTGCTGTTTGCCTCAGTTTCCTCATCTGTAAAATGGGGTGGTTGGATGAGATGTCCTCTCAAGGCGACTTCCAGTTCTAATATTCTCCACATCTATGCCTCATCAACTAGCCTGTGAGAACACCAGAGGAAGAGACTGTCTTCCTCTCCTCATTTTCTTCTTTCTTTTCCCGATGTCTCTCCTACAACATCCACCACCACTCTTGTAAATACAGGAGATGCTCAGTAGACTTGGCAGTTAATTGATGGCTCAACAGTCCCAGCTGGGAAAAATGACTGAGGAGAACAAGGTTCCTAAGTCCAAGTGCAACTCTTTCTATTAGGGTGAAGGATTGGGGCAGGGGTGGGGGACAAAGAGGAACACAGCTTGAAGATTAGGGAAAGAACAGAGAAGGCCCCAGGCTGGATGGATATGTGGAGAAGAGAAACCTGATGGATAAAAGGGGCCAGGCCTGAAAGAGAGCTGTCTCCCTACCACCTCAGTCTTGGCACATATTTCCAGTTCATTCCCCTTCCCTCATCCATCCTGGCTCCCACAGCACATTCAACAGGACGTGCAATAAATTCCCATCTCTCACCCTCTTCACATCACCCTTGGGAAATTACAACTGGAGTGCAGGGGAGACCTCCAATAACCCGCCCTACAAGATAGAGAACATTGTGACTCCATAATCAGGAACATTGCAGCCTCATAGCCTGAGGCCAGAACCACCTCTTCCTCCCTCTCCCACGGGGAAATACTTAGAGAATGAGAGCCAACAAAGAACTTACCAAGTCATCTTGTCCCCTCCTTTTGGCAAGGAGTCTGGCAGGGGATGGAAGGAGTTAGGAACAGAGCTTTCTTTGCAACCCGAGCTGTGATTCCTGTGGTCCCACCAAAGTCCCCATCAAAATCCACTCCTCCCCCTACCTTTGTGCTTAAAAACCGTGTTTCATGGGGATAGATTCTTTCGCCAGTGTCCCCATTGGCAAATGGATTCGAGGACCTCTGGGATTCCTTCCAGTCCTAACATACAGAGTCTAGGATTCAAGGGTTCCCAAAGCTATTCTGGTTCAGAATGCACTTGGCCCTGGGAGAGGAATGGCCCAGGAACTGAGTCATGGTGAACAATACCCAAATAACTCCTGAGGGCAGGTTTGATAGGAAGAGGACCATGCAGACTAAGGGGAGGAGGCAGAAAGTAGGGGATGCTGGGAGAATGAAAGACAAACCACCACTTGCAAAATAAATTATGATTATTTTTATGTGGTTCCCACAGTGGAACTTCCCCTACCTCCTCTCCCTCGAAGACACGGACTTTACACTGGAACCTTCTTCAAGTAGTGTCCTTGAACCATAGGGTTTAGAGCCAAAGGGACTTGGGATACCGCATCCAACTCTTTCCATAGGAGGAAACTGAGACTCAGAAAAGAAGTGATTTATGCAGTGGCAGAGCTGGGACAGAAACCCGGGTTTTCTGACTTCAAATCCAGTATTTTTCCTGCTGTTTCAGAATGAGTCTGTAACTGCCCCATGGTGGAGGAATCCACTCAAGCCCACATCCTCCTGCATTTCACACCTTATAGGATCAAACGAGAGATTTGTGAAGCACTTGGTACAGTGCCTGGCACATGGTAGGCACTTAATAAATGCTCGTTCCCTCCCTTCCCTATTGTCTATCCCTGTATGGGATATGGTCACACATACACACCAGTCTTAGGATTTCCTTTTGTCCTTTGTCACTACCCTCTGAGCAGACATCCACTCTCTGGACCTTGAGATATTCCTGATATTCCAGACCTACCCCTAACAAATACCTTCTTTTAATATTCATTCCAGTCTTTATACCCCAAGGGGATGTTTGGAAATGCTGGAGGGGAGAGGAGGAGAGTGGAAATTCTTATTTCATTGGCATTTCTGGTATAATGGGGAAAACCCTGGGCTGAGAGTCAGGAAGTCTATGCTTCACAGCAGTGTACACTGTTGAAACTCATTCTCTAGGCAAAGCTTTGGGCAAGACACTTCCTGTCTCTGACTCTCAGTTTTCTCATGTGTGGAATGGGTATAATAATAATCCCTGCCCTACTACCCTTACAAAGATACTATAAAGACCAAATGACAGATGGGAAAGTGCTTTGGAAAGCATAAAGTAAGGTGCAAATGAAAGTATTTATTTATTTATTTCTCATGATGAAATTCAGACTAGATCTATCCCAGAAGAGGACATTTTGCCACCATCTCATCACTTGCCACTGAATTAGCCAGTCTCTGAGATCCCCACAGTCAATAATTGCATAATTTCTTCCCATCAGGCCCAGCACTTTTGACTTCTGCTCCCTAAAGACAGATGGAGATATTTACCAAAGAGGACTCTCTAGGACTCCAGCCTACCTACCACAAAGGGGAGCAGAGTTCACATCTGAGCTAATATGGGCTGACCAAGAACCAGTCCTGCCATATGAACTTGGTATCTGCCCAGGTACTAATCTTATTCATCAGGGCAATTTCATAGATATGGTAGCTTGTATATGAAAAAGGTATTCAAGACGGTCCCTCATAATATCCTTGTGGACCAGATGGAAGAGATATGGAAAGATGAAGAGATATGAGAGATGGGAGAAACTGTTTTTGTTTTTTTAGAGGCAATTGGGGTTAAGTGACTTGCCCAGGCTCACACAGCTAGTACCTATCTGAGGGTGGATTTGAACTCAGGTCCTCCTGGACTCCAGGGCCAGTGCTCCATCCACTGCTCCACCTAGCTGCCTGAGAGACTGTGAAGGTAGATGCATTTCAAACTTATTGACTGGACAGATCCAGAGTGGTGAAGAATATAGACCTAGAATGAGATCTGTAGGTGGGCATTACAGGAGTATAGTTGGCTCTGTTCAATGCAATTTTTTTCATTGACTCGAATGAAAGCATAGACAGCCTGCTTCTCAGACTTGTGGAGGGCAGAAAACCAGGAAGGACAGTTGGATGACAGAACTGTGATACCCAAATATCTCAACAAGGTTAAAATGATGTTCTGAATCTAATAGGAAGAAATCCAACAGGTATAAATTTAACTTGTATACACGGGTTGAAAAAACTCAACTGTACACATGTAAAAGGGGGGAGATGTGGGTAGACAATTACAGTTCATGTGAGGGAAAAAAAAGAAAAGCCTGTGGGTTTTTAGCAGACTGTAAACTCAATGAAAAGTAAGAGTATGATGCGGCAGCTAAATCTTAGGAAGCACTGAGAGTATTCTACCGTCCGAATGAAGACCACATCTGGCATCTTGTGCTTATAACTTGAAATCATGTCATGTGATCAGTGGTTGAAGGAAGGACACATTAAGATACCTGACGGGTGCCAGGGGGAAATGGGCTTAGATTTCGTTTGGAGAATTTAGGAGAAGAGCACGGGATACAGTGGGATGAAGCAGCCCAGTCTGAGCTGTCCAAAGGGGAGATGGGCTGCATCAGGAGCCAACGAGGTTCCCATGACTGGAGGTCCTTAAGCAAAGGCTAGGGCAGATGTAACAATCAGCAGATGATAGGATTTGGAGTCAGGGGACCTGTCTGAACCTAAGTCTGGGACTTGATACTTCAGTGAAGCTGAACCATTCTACCTCTCAAAGACTCAATCAACAAGCATTTGTTGCTCGCCTATTAAATGCCAAGTACTGTTTTAGGTGTTTTCAATTCAATTGGTTCTGTTTTATCTGACTAAGCCATTAACTACCACTAAGACCCAGTAGAGAACAGAACCTAGAAAATCAGGAGACCAAAGATGGATGGGTGACAGGTATGGACTGGAGCACAGGGCATAACAGATCCAGGATGAGAATGGGTAAGAAGTTGTCATGTTAATGGGGTATAAGATCTTCCCCACCATTAATAGGCCTATATGCCCAGCTGTAATACATCCTGAATCACATAGAGCCCATTGGGGGAGGAACTTGCCTAAAGGAAGCCTGGTTAGGGGAGGCTTGCTTGTAGGAAGGCTTTCACACCTTTTGGTACAAACCTAATTAGGCACTGAGTCAAGAGGGGTGTGATGCTTTGTGGTTCTGAGTAGACAGACAGACAGACACACACACACACATTGTGAGTTCATATTTTGCTTTGGGGATTTGCTTATGAGGACCTTGTGATTCCCTAGACAAGACTCTGAAAAGTTGTATAATCAGGACCACCCCCTCCCCACAACTGCTCAGATGTAAAGGCTCTCTTGCTCCGGTGGTGTATGTAAAATATATAGCAATACTGCTTTGATTCAGGCAGTCAGAGCCCTGTCTGTTGGTCTTTATGCTCTCTTTATGTCTCTGCTTGTATTTTCTCTGACATTCAGGGTACTGACTTTTCCCCTGAACTAGTGCATTAGTAATTAAAGAAGATTGTTGACCCCTTTAAAAGTTGCTTTTCTTTTAGAAAAGCAGATCCAAGAACCTGTGCTAGCAGGCCATCCTGGGTGTACCAGGGTGCTTCCTGTTATAGAAGTCTGCAAAGTCAAGGGAGCAGTAGGAAGATGCCAGGCCCTGGGCTTTGGGCATCTGAGATCCTGAGTTCTGGACTCACTGTAAGGTCTGTAGGCAAAGAAAGCATCGTGATACAGAGGAAAGAGCCCTAGGTTTGGAGAGCAATAACCATTAGCACATACAGTACTTTAAGATTCCGACTGCCTACATCTATCGTCTCCTTGATTTGGATCCAGAAGACTTGAGAGTCTGGGGAATCATTTGAACCCCTCTGAGAGCAGTCCACTTTATTCCTCCCAGGCCCCACTATTTCAGATCAACCCCAGCCAAGCCCACTCAGCTCTCCCACCTCTTTCTTGCCAGATGCTTTCCTGAACTCTAGAATTATAATCAAATCAATACTGCCATTAATCCTGGAGAGGGTGTGTTAACCTACTTCCCTTTGATTCTAATCAGAATGCCTGTAACTTTCCAAATCAAAATCCTTCTCCTTGGTCCCCCCCTCCTTCAGGGTAGTGACTGTCTGCTTTTTTAAAAAATGTGCATCCCAGCACTTAGCACAGAGCTTGGCACATGGTAAGTGCTTAATAAGTGAAATGGGTTTTTTCATTCATTTGTTTGCTCTTTCGTTCATTCATTCATTCATACAGAAGGAACATTCATTCATCTATAAATTGAGGGCATGAGATGAGATGCTTGCCAATGTCCCCTTGGGCTCTAGATCTTGTTTCTGCTCTTTTTTTCCTATGAAACCTATTAAAAAGTCCTCTGGCTGAGTTCCCTCACCTCCCCCTCATCCCAGCCCAGACTAAAAGGAGTTAAGGAAAAGAAGGCAGGTTTCTCTATGCAGGAAAGAGGAAGGCATTCAGAGGGAAAAAAAAAACAGGCTCAATGTTCACCACAAGTCTGCCTCCCCAGAGGGAAGAAGGATTGGATTTACAGAAATTACTCTCTGCTTTATAAGACCCAGCATGTATTATGCAGATGGGCTGTGGGCCTCCATAGAACCCCCCTTCACTTTCTCCCTCTCCAGCAGGTCTTTCTTCTTAGGGCAGTTAAAATCCAGACCCTAGAGCAAAGCAATATTTTCATTCTATTAACTTAGAGAATATTGTCTAGTCCTTAACAGCATTAGGTTCATCATGGAGGAGGGAAATAGTCTGAGATATTGGCCATTGCCAAGCCTCCAGAGATCCCACATGGTGCATATAGCCTTGATGAGGGCTGTAATCCAGGACAGAGAGCCAGAAGAACATGGTCTGTGCTCCCTAACAGCCTCCCATTGGTTTTAGAAACATGGGTGCCCCTCCTGGCTCCTTCTGAGTCCAGAAATAAGAGGAAGGCAGTTCATTCTGTGAGGAAATGAAGGTGATTGGTCAGCACAACTGTGCATCAACTGTGAAGAATGGGAGATGGGGCAGGGGAACTACTAGTTCCAAGGATTCTGAGGTCGAATGACTCTAAGAGACATCAGTGGGCATCCTTGGCCTTCCCTATGGCTCTAATTAGGAGCCATAGAACTTTACAAGCTAACATACCCCTTCCTGGCCACCTTCCCTCTTATGGGACTATTCACTCCTTCAAGACAGTGACTCATACCAAGGGCAGTGTGGTACCCAGAAAGACCATGAGATTTCAAGTCAGGACTTGGATTGACATATAAGCACAGCTTTCATCCACTGAGAATTCAGATGAGTCACTTAATTTCTCTAGACTCCCATTTCCTCCCCCTGTAAAATGAGCATGGGATTAGATCAGAGGATCTCTGGGAGCCTGGTGAAGCCTGTGCAACCCTTCTCACAATAATTCATTTTTCTGTTAAAATACACATTTATTTTAAATCCATAAAGCAAAATACCTAGGATTACAAAAGAATCCAACAGTTATTGAAAATTAAGGTGTGATTTCTTTTCCCCATTCAAGTTCAGAGTTGATATCTGGCTATGGATTAATTGGAGGTCTGTGGACTATGAGCTAAGAACCCTGAGGTCAGATGATCTCTGTGCTTCCTTCTAGCTCTAAAGCATATGATTCTATGATTTTCACAATATGGGTTTAGCTCCCCATCTAAGGAAGGAAGATAGTGAAAGGATGGGGGTGGGGAGAGAAAAGGAAGAACAAGATAGGGGGAGAGAAGGGAAAGGGGGAAAGTGGGAGGGGGAGGAGAGAAGGAGAGAAAAAGGGAGGGAGAAAATAATGGAGAAAAGAAGACAGGGAGATGGAGAAAGAGAGAGAGAGACAGAGAGACAGAGAGAGAGAGAGAGAGAGAGAGAGAGAGAGAGAGAGAGAGAGAGAGGACATGTCTTAGGTCAGGAAAAGCAGTCACAGAATAAAACATTGTAAAGACATACAAGGAAACCAGGTAAGTCAAAAGTCAGAGACAAAAAGTGAAATGTCCTAAGCATGGGGGCCAGTCCATGAACATGCTGAGCTGGGACATGGAGTGTCCTCTATAAGGAACAGCAAAGACGCCAGGTTACTGAATGGAAGAGTTCATGGCGTGTTATGTTTGTCCTTTGTTCTCCAAGAGGACCATGGCATCAGGGAAATGATGACATGACTTGCAGTTGACTTTGATTTGAGTGAGGTAGGGCTGTGTAAAGTCACCCTCAAATACCAAGCCTTTAATCCATTTCACTCTGGAGCTCATAGACTGGACCACAATAGGTCTTAGCCCAAACACTATTTAATGGCTATATTTGGGCCCTCCAGACTTAGAGTGACTGTCAATGGTACAGTTCCTCTTTTGACCAGCAAGCAGCCCTGAGGGTCTTCCCCCTCCCAGTCTGATTTTGTTTTTTAAATTAAAGGGGCCACCCTTTGAATCACTTCTTAATGAGAATGGGAGTTCTTTACCGAATGGGAGTTATCTCACTCAAAGTGAGAACCTAAAAAGACAGGGTCCACCAGGTCTACGGCCGCCACCAGTAGTCCTGAAGAATATCTGGCCACTGGACCCAGAGGGCTCTGAAGGAGGAAGTGAGACTGGTGACCTTGCACAGCCCTCCCTCCCTCAAATCAAAAGTCATGGTGTGGATGGGAAAGGGGGTGGTGAGGAGGTCTTCTGACTTGTCATTTAGGCTCTTTGCTGTTCGAGTGCCCCTTGTGAAGCCTCCCACCAAAAAAAGAAACCAATAGATTACCCCCCTCCCCTTCAAAATCACAGCTGGAAGAGAAGGAAAGAGTAGTGATGGAGGCTGATTCCCAAAGGTTCAATATCATTACAATAAAAGTCTCTTTGCAACCACAAAATATGCCAGCCCCGGGCCAGTGATTCATTTGTTTTGAACCACACTCCTTCTATACAACATAAGTCCAATGTAGCCCAAGGATCTGGCTAGTGTCACACATTATTTATTAATTTTTTATAACAGGATATGCCCCGGAGTCCATGGTTCACCATTGATATCTCCAATCCTTGCAGGGGCTCTGGAGTTCTGGTCCCCACCAAACCTCTTTTATCATCTGTCATAATTGTCAGGTCCATCTTTGTGTAGTGGAATGATTATGGGACTTAACAGCCAAAAGACCAGGTCAGTAAGACTACCATTAATTAGGAGCCAGTCAACAAACATTTATTAAGCTTTTGCTATGTGCCAGACACTGTGCTAAAATGCTGGCAGTTACAAAGAAATGTTAAAAAAAAAAAACTACTTCATTTCACTTCTCTGGGGCTCAGTTTCATTTGCCAAAATGAGGTTGCATCAGCTCACAGGGTTACATAGATCAAATTTTGATCTATTTGATAATAGATCAAATGTGATAATGGATGTGAATAGCAAATGTAAATGCTGATTGTCTTGGCCACAGTCTTGATCTTCTAGAAGGCTTTGGTCATTCATTGTCTACCTGTCTGACTCATCTGAAATTTCTTCTCAAAAAGAGAAGTCAAGCAGGGATCAAGCCCACAGGATCCCAGCCTCTTCCCATGAGCATCAGGGGGTTTCTGAATGTTGGAAAGTTGGCAAAGTGATTAGATGATATATACCTTCAAGGGAATGCTTAAGAATCCTAAAAACACCCACTTGGTCACATTTGTGATCTCTCCTTGCACAATACCCAACAACACCCATCCAACTCATAATCTTGACCTAATTTTTTTTATTTAGTTTTATTAATTGCAGTGATAGTCAGATGTGGTAAACAGGAAAGAGTTCTAGTTTTGCAGTCGGAAGATACGAGTTCAAATTCTGCCTTTGTTACTTAGTACCTGTGTGACTTTAGACAAGTCACTTAATATCTCTGGATTTCTCATCTTCAAAATGAAGGGATTGGAGTAGATGGCCTCTAAGGTTCCCCACAATTCCAGATCCCATGATCCTAGGACATAGAAGAAGGGTTGCTCCCAGCATGGGGGTGGGGAGGGTTGATTTATGGACATGTACAAACATCATGGAGGGATGAGAAGACATGTGTGAATTGCCATGGACATCAATAGAATGAGAGCCCATATGGTAGATATCACAGATCCATTTGGGGCATTGATGGATGAACAAAGCAGAAGCCAGGAGAGGTCTGGTCAGAGTTAACTCCTTGATTCCCAGATTAAACTGAAGGATAAGCCTTTAGTTCTGGCACTGAAGATGGTATCTCCTATCTCCTCCCACAAAGTGTAAACCTCCCCAGGGACATCACATGGGTACTCTGTCTTGGCACTGAGGGTTGCTCTCTATACAATATTCTTATTGCCAATCCACAGGGAAACAAAAACATAGAAAGTACATGTGATTTACAGTCTCTCAGTGGGTTAGTAGCAGAAATTGGATTAAAAAGTCCATTCTGTTCAAGGCTCCTTGGGCCCTTCCACTTACACAGGTAGCCCAAGAAAAGAGACAGAAATTTCCTCCTTTTCTAATTATGAGTGATATAACATCTACACTGAAAGTATGTGGTCAGATAGCAAGAGACTGGAAGCAGGCACCTTCTCTTTTGTTCAGTGTCTTAAGCCTAGGATCCAAGAAGCACTAGATTAAGCTTTGGGAAGTCCCTACCCTGCAGTGATGGCATTCCTGTTCCTAAAATGTTGTTTCTCTGTCATCCTCTATTCCCAGATTCTAACCTCTCCTACATTCATTCTCTCCATCCCCCGTCCTCCTTCCCCATTTAGCTTCTTCCCAAAAGGTACTCTGACCCAAATGATTCATCTCCTCTCTTTACCCCAAAACACCATGATTCTCACTGCATTGTAGCTAGTGTGGAAGGGGGGAGGGAGTATTGAATGGCACAAAGCCCTGTTTATGAGTTGCTGGCCACCATTACATTTCCAGCCATTCCTCTGCTTCCACCAGTTAGTAGGATGACTGGAGACTTGTGGAGCTACAGAACCTTTCCTATAACCAGCAGAGGATAATCTCCCTGGCCTGAATAACCAAGTCCTGAGGCCCCAGGGATTAACACTTACTAGTTGTTGTTGTGGGTTTTTCCCCATCTCAAGATGATGTGAAGCAGATGTGAGTACAGCTGGCTCTCCAATTCCCTCACCTTACCTTTGCTGTTTCCTACCCCATAAAACAGATTTATGAGGTGGGGAAGGGACCAGACCTTGGCAGGAGGCTGGCTGGGGGGAAAAGAATGGGAAGGGGAAAAAAAAGAGCTCTACTTTGAGACCTTCCCCAGCAGAGATAATTTGTCTAATACATTCCTCTTTCTTCTGACACACTTGGTCTAAATAGTGACATCAAAGTTTCAGAGCAAGGACAAATGTGGCCAGAGTTGAGCATTGCTCTACCCATGGCTGCTTCTATCTTTCTCTGTTCTCATCTAGCTCTCCAACAAGTAACAAAACTATTTCATTTACACATTAGAAGATGTGTAAGACCCAGAATAATGACAACACCCAAGGAAACAAACCCCCAAATAAAAAAATCCTCAGTGTTTCCAGAATAGCTTATCTCTGCTTCCAAGGTTGTTTCTTAGACCTCCATTCTCCTTACGTACTCTCTAGCAACTAACCACACATTAAGCCAATAGAGGTTTCTCTACACAGACCAAGATTTTTTCTAAATAGACTATTAGAGTTTGAAGGGACATTGGGGACCTTGAGAATCATAGGGTCAAGATCATCCAGTGCAAGTCCCTCATTTTATAGTTGAGGAAATTGAGGCCCAGAGATTAAGAGATTTTCTCCAGGTCATACAGGTAGTAGAGATTTTGAGATATATATATATACACACACATATATATATATATATATATATATATATATATATATATATATATATATATGTGTATATGTATAGTGTGTGTGTGTGTGTGTGTGTGTGTGTGAGAGAGAGAGAGAGAGAGAGAATGTGTGTGGGATCTAGGGATTTTAGGTTCAGCACTCCCATTTAAGGAAGACAAAACTAAGACCCAGGGAGAAGAGGCAATTTACCCAGATCATAAAGAAAGTAAAAGCAGAGATTAAACAGAGTTCTCCCGCCTTCAAGCCCAGGATTTAGTGGATTATAATATAGGGGTCAGGAGGAGGGGGCTCTTTGAATAAAGGGTCTCTAGGGAGAACAGAAAACATTGCTTGGGGGTATTCTCATTACTCGCCATTCTGAAAGGCTTTACACTTTGTAAAACACTTTTTCATTTGTAACTCCATAGTTCTCCATACCAGCCCTTATGAGATAGGTAGACAAGAATTTTTTTTAAAGCTATTTTTTAGATGGGAAAATCGAAACCCTGAGAAAGTAAGTGACTAGCTCAAGGTCGCACCGTCAATTCAGCTGCCTAGCTGGCGCTAGAACTGCTCATTCTTGGGCAGATTCTTTTCTAGCCGCTACTTCACCCCAAGCAGAGGAGCTACTGGAACACAAATTCCCTAGGAAGCCGGGTAAGGGAGTTTCCAAACTTACTTGTCTGGTTGGGATGCTTCTCCTCCTGACGTCGGTTCATCAATGTACCAGTTCCCGTAGGAATAATCCTCAGGCTCCCCGGAGCTCTGGTTCGCTGACGCCAAGGATGACATCTTCCCAGGAGATTTTCCTTTTGACCCCAGACATAAAGTAAAAAAGCAAAAAGTTAAAAGGGGTTTTGGAAAGAAAGCAAAAATCCCCTTGTTGTCTTTTTTTTTTTTAAGTGTGCAAGCAAATAAAAGACAACAAAAACACTGTTGTTTGTCAGAAGCCTGCGTCCAGGAAGCAGGGGTGCCCTCCGAGGGAGAGGTAGGAAGAATCCGCTCTCCTAGCCTGAGTGGGGAATAGCACCGGTGCAGGGGCCCCCTTGGCGCATCTGCCCATCATTGCTTCTCCATGGGAACGACTTCCAAAGAGAGTCTGCTGGGCTCCCACAGCTCTTGGAAACAAAACCCGGAGAACCCCTGTCCCATTACGCGAGCACGCACACCCACATACTCACCCACACCCCCAACCCCAGGGAGAAAGCCAGTCGGGACTGGAAGTGAAGTGATTACAATAACTTAAGGCGGGTTTAGAGTGGAATCCAGCCTCTGCCCTCCAAGCTCCCCCTCCTTCACCACCTCCCTTGGGGTGTGCAACCTAGACCTGCCCTGGGGCTGCTTTCCTTAAGCACCTCCGGCTTATTGTGAAAGGCCCAGGAGAAGGGGCTGGAAAGGGGAATAGAGTTAAATCAGTCTCTGGGGTAAGAAGGGGAAGGGAGCAGGGCTGGAGGTCAGCCATACCTAGAGGGAACTTTAGGGGGCTAAAGCCCCGAAGGAGATGGCCCCACTCTCCCCTCTCTCTACAGTCAAGGGGAAATGGGAGAGACAATTGTAGTGGGAAAAAGGTGAATTTGAACTCGAAATACGTGGGATTCCCAGTCTGGCTCTGACATTCCAGTTGTGCCTCCCTGGGCAAATCCCTTTGAATCTCTGAGACTGCAAGTGTAAAGTACTGTTCTGTAAAATGGAGGGATCAGAAAGATGATTGCTAAGACACCTTTGAGAAGGACTGGACAATTTTCATATTAATCGATAGGATATGTGCAATGGATATGCTGACTGATTAGATTTTGCAGAATTGCCTTTTCTAGCCTGTGAGTCACACTCACAAGGCACCTTTAACTGAGCAATCAGACCTTGACCGGCATCCTTTCTGCCTTCGTACCTGAAGTGAAGCCAATCAAGAACTGGAACCTGTTCTGTCACTGTGACCCACCTAGTCACGACCCCGAAGACTAGACTCTGAAATTATTGCATCTTCCATTTGTGGGTTGGTCAAGGGAAACTACTCTGGCCCTGGGGACGATTGCTTGTAATCCACCTTCCCCCTCCGTTCCCACTTGTGATTTATGCATATAATCTCTTTCTTCACTTCAGTCAGGTGGAATTCTGATCCTGAGGATTCTCGATTTGTAAGGCTGTTCCTCCTAATGAAACTAATTAAACGTCTCCCTGATTACTGGTACTGTCTTTGGCCTGTTGTTTTATCCTTCTCAGGTTAGAGACTGACTCAGTAAAATCCTGTTAACACCTTCTAGGTTTGACTTCCAAATCTTAGGATCCAAATGCTTCCGGGGATAGATCATATAAATGCCATCGCTTTACCAGAAAAGAACATGGACTTATCTATACAAATGAGCCATAAACAAAATGGACATGCACACAGACACATGTTATAATATAAATATATGATACGATATGATGTATTATAAAATAGAAAATAATAATATAAAAATAAATAACAAGTTATTTGCACAAAGATAACTCCTATATGTTCACATACAAACACATCCACCCACACTAATATCCGCATACATGGAATGCACCTACCCAGTGCCAAATTACCTTGTATTTCCTTTGCACGTACCATTTCTATGCTTTCTAAAATTACCTTGTATATATTTATTTGTGTGTGTGTATTTGTGTGTTTCCCTGTAGAATGCATGCTCTTTGAGGCAGGGAATTTTTCATTTTTATCTCTATATCCTTGGTGCCTGGCACATAGTAGGCCCTTCATCAATCAATAAACCATCCCTAGGTTTATTTAATAATTTAAAATTATTAAATGCCTACTATGTGCTGGGCACTATGATAAATGCTGGTATTTTTAGGAATGTTTTTTGATTGATCAAAAGAACCCCCAGGTCACATGTACATTAATACTCAGACATGTGCCATCTGATTTTCCCAAGCCAGAAGAAGATTGGTCTGGATTTCCAGAAGGAATCAATAGGATTTTGCACTGGAAAGGCCCTTATGAGTCATCTGGTTCAACCCTCTCTGCTAACAGATGAGGACTGAGGACTCAAGGTTTAAGCGACTTGCCCAAGGTCACACAGAGGGGAAGCAGCAGAGACAAGATTTTTACCCCAATTCTCTGACTCCAAATCCAAGGTGCTGCTATCATACCACACTGCCTGGCATTACAGACTCATCGTCTCCTGAGACCAGCTTTCCTTCATCAGAAAAACAGACTCACAGAGGAACCTTTCGGCTCCCTGGCTGGTCATTCCACAGTGACCACTTTTACAACAGAAAGTACAAAGGCAAGAAGAAGCCAGAGAGGAGGAGACCAGCTCCCCAGGGGCCTTTGGACACCAGGAAACCAGTTAGTCAGATCTGGCCTCCAGGGTTCCCTGTCTAAGAGTAGCCCGGAGTCTCAAATACCTTTTTGCTTCTTCCACTCTGACGGCCCCCCCCCCCCCAACACACACACACTTCCCCACCCCCAAGGCAGAAAACAGATTTAAATAAGAAGCAGACCCACGAGGCCTGTGCTTGACGCGGAGCTGCCCAGAAAGGAAGAGCCTTGGAAGGAAGTCTTTGTTCTTCGGTCCTCTCCTCCCCTTCCAAACCAGGCTATTTGTCACCAGCCGTCCCATCCCCATAAGCATCACCACCAAAAGGCACCAGGTGTGCCTGTTGGGGGGTCGAGGGGCAGAGGCAGGGATAGAGGTATTAAGAAAAGGAGATGGAGAGAAGGAGGACCTAAGGATGAGAAAAGATAAGACTGGGAAGGGAGAAACTAATGGGGAAAGGAGAGCAGAGAGTAGGACAAAGAAAAGGAATCCAACTAAAACCTTATCCCAAGACCTGTGAAAAGCTGAAGAAGGCCAACAGGACTTAGCTGAGAGCTAGAAGGGGCTTAGAGATTGTACAGGAAGGAAAAGAAGGCTCCAGGAGAACCAATGACTTTCCCAGTATCACACAGAAGCGGTCTGGATTCATCCCTGGGCCCTAGGCCGGCTGTCCTTTGGAAACTGGGGTAGAGATACTACTTGAACTGGGCTTTGAAGGAGGAGAGGGGCAGGAGGGAGGGAGGCCATTCCACACCTGGGAATCAACATAATGGGCATCATAGAGATTTGTGTGCATCTCATTCCCACACTAGACTGTAAACCCCTCGATGGCGGGGTACAGTTGGCTTCAGTATTAACTATAAGACAAGTCATTTATTAAGCATGTCTATATAGGCATGTTGCTAGGTGACTAGGGATACAGAGATGAAATGAAATGCAGGCTCTGACCTCAGGGAGCTTATACTCTACTACTGATAATGTATGTAGAAAGCACACTAAACCTTAGAAAGCCCTTTCCCAGGATTATTTCCTCTAAATAATCATAATCCTCCTATGACAATGGCAGGTAGATCTGGCTATTCCAGTTTTATGGATTAGAAACTGAAGTTCAACGTGATTAAATGATTGGGTTCATGGTCACACAGGAAGAACTGTAGTCAAGTTCTCAAACACTTTTTTTTATGTTGCAGGTAGGATTTGAACCCAGATCACTGGGACTCCAAGTCCAGTCCCCCATCCACTATGCCAGGATGCTTCTCAACATGCTATGAGTTCCCTTCCAGTGGGACAGGCTATCAAGTCTGTTTTCATCCACCATATCCCAGTATCATGGGCAGTACCTGCCATTTGCTGATCCTCTTCTTAAAAGAAAGTTCTCGATCTTCTAGTTTGGGCCACAAAGTCTCCCCCATTTTCTTTGCCATCTCCCCAAGGAGTGCAGTTGCCCAGAGGTCCATTTGATCTTCCCTGCTAGGTTTCACAGATTCATTTCCTCCCTGCCCCCAGCCACAGAAATCCTATGCGGACACAAGTCAGCCAGTCCCAATGACAGGTCTGTCTAGAACAATCCTGATTAGGATGGGTGACCAAGCTCATTTGTCCTCATCCAGCATCAGTAATCCACTTCCCTTGCTAGTGCCAAAGGATCACCCATCAGGAGTTCACTTTTTGGGACAAACTCTTCTGCACCCCAGCCCTTTCCCTCCCATTCTCTTGTGCCTGGTATATAACTGAAATACCAAAGCGCCTCCCTTTGTCATTTCCCAGGGGAGTCACAACAAAGCCACACCAGAGCCAAGCAGAGCAGCATCCTATGCATGGGAACTCCACCCCACCCCCCACTTCCCACGTTGCTTTGTGCAGTTATTTTTTACAGCTCTGGTCACACGTGCTGTGGAGGCCCTCCTTTTACTCCTCAGGTTCTCTGACTTAGCTGTGCTAGTCCCTGCTGCATTCAGTAACTTCCAGGCTGGTTTTCACAGCCTTCAGCAGGAACTTTTCTCATTTCTGGATACTGTTCTTTCTCTATAGCATGCTAACAGTATTGTGCAACAAAACAAAACAACCTTCCTCTCCAGGGAAGGTCAGGGCTTTCTGTGCCCCCATTATCCATGTTCTGGGAAGAGTTCAGACTACTTTAGGGCCAAGGGTCAATCTTAGAATAATAGTGAGTTTATCCTACTTCTTCCCTTCAGGCATGAACAAGCCCCTTATGCCCCTTTCCCAGATGTGCAGACCCAATACCCAGTGCCCCATAGAGCCTCCTTCCCTGGGCAGTTTCCCTTGCTCCGCCCCATACCACTAACCCAAGTGTGCATTCTATCACCTTGCTCAACACTCACACATATTAAGCACCTAATAAATGTTTGGTGAATTTAATTGAATTCCATTTTCTCGGGGTCCTGTTCCCAATGAATTGCTTATTGGAATGTAATGCTCTAATAAGGTAATTCACTCAGAGGTGAGAGATAGAGGCAGAATGAACCCTGACTGTAGAATCAGATGACCTAGGTTAACAATCCAAGCTGGCCATTTACTAGCTGGGTTGCCCTGGGCAAGACTTTAACCATGCCAACCCTGAGTTTCTTCATTGGTAAAATGGGGGTAAAAAGTCCTTCAACTGTCTACCTCCCAGAAAATCCCTTTGTAGTCCTTAGGGTTTAGACAAATTTTACCAAATGATAATACCCCTGGCAATTTGCCTTCCTCAGGTCTCATTTGGAGCATTGTGTCACATCTGGGTTTCATGGCTTAACTGAAGAACACTGAGAAGGGCAAACAAAATGGCGAAAGGTCTTGGGTCCATATTAAATGAGAATCCATTCAAAGAACATATTTAACCTAGAGAAGAGAAGGCAGGAGAGGGTGGGGGGAACACTAGCTGTCTCCAAGTATTTGAAGGATCATCAAGTAGAAGAGGGATTAGATTTACTTTGTTCATCCCCAGAAGGAAAAAAAACCCAGGAGCAATGGATGCAAAACTATAAAGAAGGAAATATAGGCTTGATTTCAGGAAAACAAACAAACCTTTCTCGACAATTGCAGGCATCTAATGATGAAGGAGGTGATCTCAGAAAAATTTGAAAAGGACTTCCATGAATGGATGCAAAATGAAGTGAGCAGAATCAGAAGTATATTGCAGGCAGCAACAGCAACATTGTACGATGATCAACTGTGAAAGATTTAGCTGCTCTGATCAATTAGCACAATGACTGGCACGTAGTAGGTATTTAATAAATAGTGGTTGATGGCCTGATTGATAGATACAATGATCCATGATAATTCCACAGGATTCATGATAAACAATGTTAATCACCTCCAAAAAGAGAAGTAATAGACTCCGAGTGCAGATTAAAGCATATTGTTTTCACTTTGCTGGTTTTGTTTACCCCAGTCCATCTTTCCACACACACCCCAACTGGCTAATGTGGAAATATGCTCTGCATGACTTCCTATGTATAATGGGTAGCATATTTCTTGCCTTCTTGATGGGTGGGGGAAGGGGGAAGGGAGAGAGAGAATTTGGAACTGAAAATAAAAATTATTTTTTAAAAATTACACGCATCTGAAAGTGGAATGGATTGTCTCAAAGGGTTACACGCCCTCCTCCCCTCTCAATTTTTTCAAGCAGATACTGGACAACCATTTGTCGGGTATGTTATCATAGGAATTTCTGTCATGTAGGAGCCCACTAGATAGATGGCCACAGAGGTCCCTTCCCACAAATGCCTTCTGTCTTCCCTGAGAACTTAGCGTTTTGATGTTGTTGTTCGTCGTTCGTTTTCAAAGAGGACCCAGGACATTGCAAGGTGATGTCTCCATTTGCACATGACTTGGATTTAAGGGAGGTCGGAACTGCACAAAGCATTTTAATGAATAAGATCTGACAGCAGTCAGCTATCGCAGGCCCCTTTAATGTTTGCAAAGCACTTCACACCTAATTCACTTGAGTGGTGATCCTGGGAAGTAGACCTATTGGTACTTGGAATGAGAAAAGAACTGAATCTCAGAGTGGTGAGGGGACTGAGAATCATTCCATAGCTAGTACAGACAGGATTCACACTCGGCTCTCTCCTGCTCCAAGTCCACAACTCATATTATCATATCACAGCAATGAAGTTCATAGGCTCATGGGGTTAATGTATTTCTATCTATGAGAAAAAAAAATCAACAAAAAAAACAATAATTGAGGAAACCTTAGCCCACCCTCTTCATTTTAAAAATCTAGAAAGTATAAATAACTCGCCCTTGACCACCCAGGCAATAAGTGATAAAGGCAGGAATTAATCCACTTCCTCTGACTCCAAAGCCTATGCTTTTTCCTACGATTTTCTAAATACATGGATTGGTGGTGGTGATGGTGGTGTCTCATAGTGTTTGTTGGGGTTTTTTTTTCCTTGCTAGAAAATTCCATGCTCCATAGTATATCAGTATTAATTTTATGGCAAATCAAGTCCCTTGTGTCCCAGGAAAGGCTCAGAGGTCCAATAACATACAAAAGGCCTAATTTTCAAACCCTGCCTTGGGCACACATTCTTGCCTTGTCTAGACTGGGCACTGAATAACGTCACCCAATTATAGGGAGGCTACCACCTCTGAAGGCAGCCCAACTGGGATTGCTCTGATTGTTAGAAAATGTGTCCTTCTCTAAAGCCAAATTCGACCTCTAGGAAACCTTCATCTGTAGCAACTCAATCCACCTTCTCAGGTCAAGTAGAATGTGTTTCATCTCTCCCACATGGCAACCCACCAAATGCTTGAAGAAGGCTAAGATGTCTGGCCCATACATTCCCTGGTCAGGAGTTTAGCCTTGATCACAGATGTGCCCCTGGACTCCTTTTTCCTGGAAAGGCAGGTTCTCCAGAAGGCCCTTGCCAAAATGCAATTACATTCCCCAGGAGGGGAAGAGAGAAAACACACACACACACACACACACACAAACACACACCAGATTAGTTTATCAAATTAACTAGTTGTCACCCTGGAAAGTAGAGGGAAAGGCCCGGGGAGCAAAGACAATTACTTACCATAGAAGGTGTTTGGCAGGTGTTCACCCCCTACTAGGTGATGAGATACTTTGGGGTGGGGCTTGTGTCTCATGTGCCTCTGTGTCCTCACCCCAGGCCCTGCCTGGAGAAGTCACTGAATAAATAACTGCTGAAATGAATGGACAGGTAGGTTTTCCACCGATATGGAAACAGGTCATCTGGTTCAACCCAGTGATCCCCCGAACAAGCATCATTTCTTTTAGCCTTTGCCAGAATACTTTCACTATAGGGATGCTCACTCCCTTAGGAGCATGCCCACTTTCCCCCACTTTCCCACAGCTTCATTTGTTGCCTGATTTTTTTCCTTACCATGAGATTACACCCAGCTCTCCATAACTACCCTTCGCTGCTTCTCCTTCTGCCCGATGGGACCAAGCAGAACAATTCTGAGCCTTCTTCCACGTATTTGAAGACAACTAGAGTGTTCCCTAAATCTCTCTTCCAGTATCAACATCCTCAATTCCTATTGAGATGAGAAGCAGGAAGGGAAAGGCCAGGAGCCCATGATGCCGCTCAGGAAGGTCTCTGGGAGGTAGGCTGCTGCCATGCTGGTACTCAAGGACTGGTGGCCGGCTAGTAGTACAGGTGAGGGGGTTATCTCACAGCAAACTTTCCTGATTGCCCAGTCATGCCTGGCGTTAGCCTCTAACCCAGTGCCTGAGACACAATTGTTGTTCAATTATTTCAATCATGTCTGACTCTTCATGACTCCATTTGGGGTTTTCTTGGCAAAGATACTGGAGTGGTTGGCCATTTCCTTCTCCAGCTCATTTTTACAAATGAGGAAACCGAGACAAACAGTATTAAGTAACAGTGCCCAGGGTCAAAGAGCTAGTGTCTGAGGACAGATTTGAACTCAGGAAGATGAGACTTTCTGGCCTCTGGCACATAGTAATAAATGCTTAATAAATGCTCGGTGATTGGTTGACATAACAATCAATAACACAACTCAGCCAATATATATTAAACAATCTCCTTTCCCATTCCCTAAACCCACCCCCACCCCCTTATGCAAAACTGTCTGTACCTGTACCTCTGTCCAGGGACAGAGGAGAGTAGAAAGCCAAGTCAGACCCAATTCCATCCTTCATACAACTTAGGGGAAGTAACAAATTTACAGATCATTACAATAAGCTAAAATCATGTAAGTGCCTAGACAGGAAAAGACACTACCAACTGGGGGAATCAAAGGAGCCTTCCCTGCCTGCTTAACATTGAAACTGAGCTTTAAAGGTGAGGCAGCAAGAGGGGCCCAGGTTCACTCAGTATGGGTTTCAGATGACTCTGTGCTGGTGCCCTGGTCTCCCTCTCTGGTCACGGAGGAAACCTTTAAAAAAAAGTAACAGGTACATTCAAAAGAGCCCCAGCTCTGGAGATCAAGGACCTGGGTTCGAATCAGAGTATGCTAGGGCCAGATCAAACACAGGAGAGTGGATTGTTAAATTTTCAGTGTGAACATTTATGCCTCACAAATTTGGCCTTGACTTAACGGTTTTGCTGATCTTTTAGACTTAAGAAAATGATAGAACAAATTTTAATAAAGCAGATTAAACCAAAAGCGTGTCATGTATACTTTTTATGCCCAGAGAGCTAGTTGTTAAACATTTACCAGCCACTGGTTCAAATCCTACTCCCCATTCATACTACTCTGTTACCTATTAACATGATTTTTACTGAGCCAGGCTCTAACTTCAGAAAGCTCAGAGCCGCACAAAGCAAGCCTAGAGACTGGAGTGCTAGCAATCAGGTAGTTTAATTAATCAGTTTCAGAGTGAGGACTGTTCTCTTAGCTGAAGTAAAAGCCCCCATTACATACTTAAATCACAAGTGTGGAAGGAGTGGGGAAGGTGGATTACAAACAATCATTTGCAGGGTCAGAGTGGTTTCCCACAATAAAGCCACGAACGGAAGACAATACAACAATTCTGGAATCCTGTCATTACTTAGTGGGTCACAGGACTGGAGTTCTGTGACCAGAACAGGTTCTATAGTCTTTGATTTGCTTCACTTCAGGTATGTGGTCGGAAGGATGTCAATAATTGTGAATCTTGTCAAGGTTTGATTGATCACTTCAAGCTGCATTGTGAGTCTGATTCAAAAGCCAGAGAAAGCCAGCTCTTCAGAAAATGAAATTATTAGTATATTCATTACACAAATCATATTGATTAATATGAAAATTATAAATTCTCTTCTCAAATGTTAGGAGATAATTTAATGGAAGCTAGGTGTTATTGTAGATAGAAGACTAGGTTTGTAGTCTTGCTGACTCAGGAAGTTCCTGCCTCAGACTCTTACAAACTGTGACTGTGGGCAAGCCACTTAACCTCACCCAGCCTCAGTTTCTCCATCTGTAAAATGGAGATGATGATAATACATCTACTTCACAGACAGGATATTGTAAAGATACGAGATACCATTTGTAAACCATTTTGCCAGCCCTTTATTAATTATATAAATTCTAGCTATTTTTGTTTTGTGCTTTTTGGAGGGGGGAAGGCAGGGCGATTGGGGTTAAGTGACTTACCCAAGGTCACACAGCTAGTAAGTGTTAAGTGTCTGAGGCTGGATTTGAACTCAGGTCCTCCTGACTCCAGAGCTGGCGCTCTATTCACTGTGCCACCTAGCTTCCCCCTCGCTAATATTTTTATTGAACTTCCTTGGGCCTCAGCTTCCTCATCTGAAAAACTATGGGTTAAGCTAGATGGCAATAGGTTAGAGCAGACAGCAGGGTATAGGCTGGTGCGGTTCAGGAAGCTTTTCTGGAGGAGGTGGTAGTTGAGTTAACCTTGAAGAATGAGTCAAATTTGCACAGGAAAAAAAAATTCTAATGAGAGTAAGTGCATGCAACAAAGACATAGGAGTGGCTGAGCATGGAGAATGTGTCTGTGGTAGTAGAGGAGAAAACAGCTCCTGCTCTGTCTTCCAAACATGGTGTCTCCCACCTGTGCACCAAACATGTCAGTCTTCAGGAAGATGCCTGACATAGATCTCAGAACTAGAACTCTAGATCTTCATTTTACAGATAAGTAAACTGAGGGCCACCAACGGGAAAGGGGACATCTCCAGAGACATTGACCAGGCTAGCTCAGTAGGACTCCTGAGCAGGCATGGAGTAGATGGTGTCCACCCTAGCACCATGTTCCTTGGCTGGAGCAAAGGGGGATACCCCAAAAGGTTCCTCATCCTTGGATGGAGAGAAGCCTTTGTCCTCCTAGCCCATCCTCGAACTTCTTTCCCTTCCCTACTGGCCGGGGTTCTTCAGACCATGAAGGACTAGGGACAAGGCTTCCTCCTTCCCTCCCTCCTGCTGTTTTCTTTCCTGTTGATTAAACTCAAGGAATTTTAACCACTGGGAAAACAAGACCTGCCTCCCCGCGCCCCCCCCCCCCCCCCCCCCCCCCCCACCACAAAACCCCGGCCCCAGCCCAATCTGCAAAATCCATTTTTATCAAAAGCCACAAAGGGCAAAGAGAAAAAAAAATTGAGAGCAAGCTAAAAATAGGTCAGAGAGAGAAAAAGAGCCAGACAAGCATGCACAATGTACAGTTCTTTTTGCAGCAAAGAAAAGCCTTCTAACAGACGTGTTAGTAAAGGGGCTAGTGATCCTTGGTCACAGACCAAGTCCTAACCCTGGCAATGGAAAGAGGCTCAGTCCATTCTCCATGACCACAACCACAGAGTACATCGCAACTCTCTCCACAAACTGACCCCAAATTCCGGGCTTGAACTTCCCCTAACCCAAGTCACCGACTGACCCCTGATCTTATCCATCTGTTTTACATGTGACCACAGGCAGGAGGGCAGAAGACCTAGAGCGCGGAGGTCTCCGGGCAGCCCATGCTCTGCTAGCCATCCATTAGAAGTATCATCTGACATTATCATCAGCTACTTACAGTGAGGACCCTCACTCAATAGACAGGGAAGCTCCATCCTCCTTCTCCATCGAGGCAAACAAAAGAGACAAGGGAGGTCCAGGGTGCAGGGTGAGGGGTATTCCTCAGGAGGTCTGATTATGGGCCCATGAAGAAGAGGTGTTGTTATTTTATTCTACATGCTTCCAAAGGGCAAAGCTCCAGAAAGAAAAATCAGTTGGGGAACATGGTGGTGGGAAGGGCTCTGTAGAAGATTCAGAGGAAAAGGTGCTCTGAATAAAAACTCAGTAATTTAAACTGTCCCACAAAGGAATGAGCTAGCTCCATAAGTAGTGAGGTCCCCGTCCCTGACGGTGATCAAGGAAAGGCTGTATAACTGCCTGTCATGGATGCTTGCATCAATCAGGATGTTGGACTGGATATCTTTACAGGTCATCTGGAGCTCAGAGATGCTGAGATTTTACAGGACTAGGCATTTTCAGCCTTATAAGTGCAATGACTGAGGTGTGAATTAATGTGGCAAAGATTGAAATGAATTTACTGCCCAGGGGCCTCATCATGCAACCTTCCACCAACAGGGCTCCTGGGTTCTAGTTCTCATTCCTCCACCAGCCATGGGCATTAGTCTACCTCCTTTGATCTATCTTGCATAGACTGGCATCAAGTCAGACTCATTTCTAAACATTACCTTAGTTGTGTTACTCCCTAGCTCAAGAACTTTCAGTGGCTTCCTATTTCCCAGTAGATTGAGTTTATCATTCTCAATTCAATATTTAAGGCTCTTCATAATCCAGGCCAACCCAACCTGCCCCATGGCTCCCTAATATTCAGCTTCTATTGCAACTAGATGGGTCCCGTCACAATCCAAGTCATCCTGGGCCTGTTTTCTCATCTCTAAAATGAGGGATTTGAATTAGATGTCCTCTAAAGTCCCTTATAACACTAAACCTACGGTCCTGTGGTCCCTCCCCTTCCATTCCATTTTGCTTGCTCCCATTTTCAGGTCCTGGTTCATAGAACATCCCTACCTTTAATGACACCACACCTCCCCACCCATATACTCCCACACCATCAGCTCAAGCCCTACTGCTTCCAGGAAGCCTTGTCTATCCACCCCACTCTTTCCCTTCTCTGTAAATGCCCCCGCTCCCCAACCCCTGAAATTTAATGATGAGGAAGCTCTCCCACCACTGAGTGCCCCTTCACCCTAGGGAACCCTAGAGAAAACAGAGGGATCCTTGTCTCAGCCCAAATGGAAAGTGTCCCTCCAGCCATTTGCCTGAAACCAGATCCATTTCACCCTGGGTCTAACCTCTGAGGAGAAGCCCCTCCTCCAGCTTAGATCAAGGGAGGGCCCCCTGGACAGGCTCCAGATTGATGGCCTCAATAAGCCCCCTTCCCCACTTCATTTGTCACCATCCATCACTCCTTGGGGGTGGAGAGGGAACCAGTTGCTGTCTTGCTCAGATGAATTTCACAGAGGGGGTGAAGGGGAGGGCCGGGAGAGAGGGGAGCCTCAGCAGCCCAGTGGCATTTAATAAAGATGATAAACATCAGAATTCTCTGGGCCCTGTGGATTTAGAAGATTTAATTCCATTCAATTTGACTTTGGACTTGGGCTTCACAATTGTAGCCTGGCCCCTTGGATATTGGAAGATTGTAAAAAGATGACCTCTGAGGTTTCTTCCAGCTCTGGGTCTATCCCCCAAAGATAAGAAGGCTGGAGGGCGGGCAGGTGTCTCTGGAATGTCTCTCTGCCCTCCCCAGAATGCCTATCTGCCCTCCCCAGAATGCCTCTCTGCCCTCCCCAGAATGCCTTGCATCTTTCCCCAGGAGACTGGACCCCAACCTGAAGCTCTCCCGACTCAGGAAAGGACCCCCGGGGCAGGGTCTGCCCCTTCCCAACATACAACAGGCTCCCCCTGGGCACTGCCTCCAGAAGGACGCTGCCCGTCTCCCTACCCCACAAAAAATCATGGGATAACATAAATTAAGATCTAGCATGAGTCCAAGAGCATCCTCTCTTCTACCCTTGCTCCCCAAACACAGAAAATTCCCCTCTTCATCATCAAGGTGCAGGGAAGAGAACAGCAGGTTGGCAGTCAGAGGATCTGAATTGGAATTCTGGCTCTGCCACTTAGTCCCTATTTAACTGACCTGGGATAAGTTATTTAACCTCTCTGGCTCTTGGTTCTCTCCTCCACAAAGAGGCAGGGTGGGGCAGGGGGTGGAATCGAAGGCATCTAGGCTCTAAAACTCTGTCTGCCCACAGTGGAAGCCTACTGCATGTTGGACACTGAGCCCCATGGCCAGAACAGCTCGGTGGAGACCGAGTCAGCCACCAAGGACCTTGGCTTTACTCAGGAGTGAACATGGAGGTAAAGGACAGAAATACCCCCTCTATCCAAGAATTTTCCTTTCCTAGAGAGACTGAGACCCCTTAATTTTTATTTATTTTTTTGTGAGGCAATCGGGGTTAAGTTACTTGCCCAGGGTCACAAAGCTAGACCCCTTGATTTTTGAAGAGATACGTAGACAGAAAGATGGATGGATGGATAGAAGGATGATAGTAGATGATAGATAAAGGGAGGGAGCAAAGGAGAGAAGGAACATTTGCTAAATGTCTAGTATGTGCCTTGCACTAGGGATAGTAAGGCAAGCCAGATAGTTCTCAATCCCAGCTCTTAAGGGAATTGACATTCTAATGTAGAAATGATATAAAAAGAGAAGTTAGATAGGGGAGGAGAAAGGAGGGGAAGAGGGATGCAGGAGAAGTGCCCTCAGCAGACAGGGCGAGGAGCCTGACCCCTGGAAAGATGAGCCATCTACCAGTGGAGGCGGGGCAGGGGTAGGTTGGAGGTCAGAGGGGGAGCCATTGTTTCCTTTGGGGAGAGGATGATTGGGGAACAGGGTCATGGAATCTAGGAGACTACAGAAAGAGCAGGAAGAAGGAAATTTTGATCACCCTTAGCCTATGTGGGCTGTCCCAAAAGACTTGGTGCAGGTTTAAGTTATTCAGATTTAAAATTGCATGAAGACTTTGGAGACAGCCTGTGCATGGCTCTGAAAGAGGGCCCCTCATTTTGTCCCTTGAGGGGCAAGGGAATTTCTTAGTTTCTTCAGATTTGGGTCGGTGGGGAGGAAAGGGGATAGAGCAGGTGACAAAAAGTGGAGAGGAGGGAGCAGATGCCATATGGAGATAAAGGGTAGGGGCAGATGACCCAGGAGATCAGAGTAGGATTATGAAATTTAGAAGCCCTGAGTTCAAATTTCAGCTACCTGTGACACCTTGGGCAAATCTTCCCTTTTCATCTTAAAAATGAGGTGATTCGAACCCATGACCTCTAATATTGCTTTGAGCTCTAGACCTCTAATAATCTCCCTTTTGCTGAGAAAGAAACTGAGGGTCAGGGTCACACAACATCACTGGGAGGCTAATGCTTTACTCCGGGGTCAGAATTCTTTCCCCTTCACCATCTGCCTTGACTTTCCTGGGATGGGCTTTCATTTCTATAAAACCAGAGGTTTGGGCTAGCTGAACTTCAAAGCCCCTTCGAGCTGCACCACGTTGCAGTTCTCTCTTTATCCCTTGCCAAGGACCAGGCCCTCGGGCAGACTCCCCATCCGACCCACCCAGAAGGGGATCCTACCCCCTCTCCACCCACATTATTTCCCAGTTTCTGCATCTCCTCCTCCCCTTCCCCCAGTCAGGTGATGGTTCCAGGCCACCCGAATCCCATCCCTTCCTTCCTCTCCCCCTTCCCTGCTAGCCCCAGACACAGCCGTCTTTTCATCCAACCTGTGGGAGGTGTGGCCAGCCTCAAAGGCAGCACACAAGGCCCTTTGAGGAGGAGGTGGGGCCTGGGAAGCTGCCAGTTCCCCTTCTCTGAGGGGGGATGTGCTGGCCTGAGAGGAGGGGCCAGCTTCTAGCTGGCTCAGCATCAGGGAAAAAGGAACAGGGAGGGAGCGGGGCACCTGGGGGGCCTGAGGGAAGACCCCAGCTATGGCTCCTGCTGAGTCCAGAGCAGAATCAGAGAATGTCAGGCTGGAAGAGATCAATGCCCTTTATCATTTTTAAAATGGGGAAACTGGGATACAGAGAGACTCTTCGGTCTGGATCAGGGAAGGGACCCAGAGACCATTTGGTCTAGGGGCTCTTCATTGCTTCTGTCCCAAGGATCCCTTTGGCAGTCCGGTGAATCCTACAGACCCACTCCTCAGAATAACATTTCAAGTATGCAAAATAAAGTCCACAGGGCTACAAAGGAAACCGGTATATTTCTACTGCAAATAGTTATCAAGATATTAAAAAAAAAAAACACCAAATCTCTGATCTAGTCCAATGTCTTCATTTTACAGATGAAGAAACAGAGGCTCCTGGAAGGTGACCTGGCTTGCCTGAGAATCCACATCTATCCACAGAATCATTCAAGAGATCCTTACAAGGGATCTCAGAGGCCGTCATATACACACATACATGTATGCATGTATGTGTATATATATGCACATGTATTATATATGTATATATAATGTATACACACATACATAAATAATTGCAGCATTTTGCAAGTGAAGAAACCAAAGCCCAGGGAACTTACAGATAGAAGGAAATGGAGGAAACTAGGAGGCACCTGGGTGCACAGAGTGCTGGTCCTGGAGTCAGGAAGACTGGAGTTCAAATCCAGCCTTCTGTACTTACTAGTTGTGTGACCCTGGGCTAGTCATTTAACCTCTGTTTGACTCAGTCCCCTTGAGAAGGAAATGGCAAACCACTCCAGTATCTTTGCCATTGATGATATTGACATGCTATGTCAATGGGGTCACAAACAACAGTCAACACAGACAAAATCTGAACCTGGGTCCTCAGACCCCTGGGTCGGTGTTATTTTCCATCTGTCACACACCTCTTCAGCTGAGTTCACTAAGACAGTTTGCTTGGGACAACAGCAGGGAAAGCCATCCCTAGATCGCCCAGCAGGCAGTACCAGCCTTGCCCATAGGGTGAGAATGGGACCCCCTCGAAGTGTGGTGCAAGGGGTACTGGAAGGCTCTCAAGCCCCTAAATGCCAGCTCCAGGGTCTGAAACTCCTTTAGTTTATCAGATGCTAGTTTATTACAAGACCCTGTGGTAACAGCCCAGTTCAGATCCTCCCTATTCCTGGAAAACTTCCCTTACTGCTCCAGACCTCACTGATTCTCCCTTTGCTGACCCTCTCCAGCCCAGACCACCTGTATCCTGCCCTGCCTGACTTTAGTGGTGAGGCACTCCCGCTAGCACAATATCTTAAGTTGGGGGAGGTGCAGACTATTTGCACATGTTCCAAACGGTTCTCTGTAGGTCTGGAAGTCTTCTGGCCTTCTTACCTAAAGACCTACTGTTACCTTCAGATGATGGGTCTATATGTCTAAAAGCTCATGAGCCCACCACCATTGTGCTTTTCCTTACCAATCATCTCTTAGAAACAATTAGCTCAAAGCTAATTTACTACAGGCAGAAAAAATGGCGCAAGGGCATGGAGAGAGAAGGACTAACCTGAGAAAAAGCTTGGGAATGGGAAAGAATAGACCATGTAGGGGGAAAAAAAGAATGTGTGTGTGGCACCTAGATTGCATTCAAGAAGTTGGTGAATGAATGGATAAAAGTGAGAGAAGGAAGTTTGCACCAGTGGTGCTAAGCTCAAGGTTTGAGGCTCTTGACCCAGAAGGCCTGCCCACAGAATGCTCAAAAGGAATCACAGACACAGGAAGACAGAAGGCATCCTGTGCCAAGCAGGACCCAAGAGGAAGGGACTCATAACAATGACTCCCTCTAACGAGGGACTGGGAAGCTGCCTTATAGAGACCTCCCAAGGGTAATGAAGAAGTGTGTGGTCATCCTGAAGCATCTACCTGAGATGGGATTAGGTCTCTTTCAACACTCATCCAACCACCAACTGTTCCCCACTTCTGCTGATTCATGCACAAATGAACACTATCGTAGGAGAACCCAAGAGTCAATGAGCCAACAAGCAATTATCAAGTACTGACTGTCTACCAGGCACTGTTTTACAGATATGAGAGGATGGAGGCCCAGAAGTCAGATGATTTGACTAAGGCCATCCAGGCAAATCAGAGACAAAGGGAAGATTTCCACTCAGGTGCCCTGACTCCAGAGTCAATGCTTTTCTTCCTATCATGCCCAATTATGGGGAAGAGAGGAGGAATGTGCAGAATGAATATCAAGGTCATTAAGTGACACAAAAAGGGAGGATTTGGTTTCTGGGCCATGGATTATGATCCCTGAACAAAGGGCTTCTGGCAAAAGAGTAAATCCCTGGGAGAAGGGAAGAACTTATTTGGCAGGACATTTGCTGGCTAATCAAGAATTGAAATTGAAATCTGAAAGCGAATGGGGAGAAAAGCTACCTCGTTCCCATTATTGCTGATGGAATTCATTTATAGAGTAGAATTTATGCCAAATGCCTTCTGTCACTGCCCTAAGATTCTAGGATATCCCCAAGGAACTAAAAGGATTTGATTTATTATTATTTTTAACCAATGGAGGTATCACTAAGACCCAGTACATAAGACCTATGTTTGTATATGTCTAAATGGGCATGTCTTTTTTTAACAGTGAATTTTTAAAATTCCTAACTAGAAAATCTTCAGTATATGGCACAATAGACAGCTGAATTTGGAGTCAAGAAAACCTGATCGCAAATTCTGCCTCAGACATTTACCAGCTGTGTGACCCTGGGTAAGTCACTTAAAATCTCTTGGCTTAAAGTGTCCAAGTGTGTGTACAAATGAGTGTCCTCATTTGTAAAACAGGGATAATAATAGCACTAACTTATTATAGCAATTAATTAAGATGTAATATACACATAAAGTGTTTTGCAAGCATTACATAAATATCAGCTATTGTTACTATTATTATTAACAAATATTGATATTTCCATATGCAAAGAAGAACAAGAAAATTGAGATTGTATATGACATTGTGGATATATTATATATAGCTTCCCTTAATATAAATGATATCTGTATAGGTTCATAATTCTATAGTTACATAGTATCAAAACAAAGAGTAGCTCTTTGCAAACCTTCAAATGTTGTATAAGTATCAATTATTCTTAAAGTAATGATACCTTGCACACAGTAGGCATTTAATAAATATTTATTGAATTGAATGGGAAACCAGCCATCTAGGTATTCTGCTAAGAATCTCATTCTTCTAAAGGCAGACCACCTAGTTTTTGACTTGTCTTAAGAACAACTTTATCAGACTTTGACCAAAGTAGTCTTTATCAGACTACTGACCAAAGTAGTAGCCAAATGAGCCAGTATAGACACTCATGGATACCAAAGGGCACAGGTGCCTTTAAAACAAGCATCGGGCAGGAGAATCCTAAGTAAGCGATTCCAGGCATGGCCATAATGCAAGTACTATTGAATCCCACCCTGACCCCAATGGGTTTCTCTTGTATAACAAAGCTGGCTTCATGTGTTGTTTCCAATCCCATTCATCTTTCCCACTTTCCCATTTTAATGACCCTAGATAAGCTCTGACTTTTGATTTCTGCTTTTCTTCTTCTTGCCCTCTCTATAATGACCTTGGAGGCCATGTACACTGCATTTACAATTTCCATTGATTGGCCTTGACTTGACCAAGTGAGTGATGTGGGAATGATGAGAATCTTGGGAAAAAGTGGGTCATCTTGTAATTCATGGGAAGAAAGGGAGAGAATGCCAACCTTAGTCTGACATGTATCCAAGAGTTTGGGAAAGCAGATTTAAAACTGCAGTATATAGGTAGGTAAATGGAAGGATGGATAGATAGATGCATAGCTATAGATGATAAATTTATAGGCCGTAGATTAGATTGATTAGACATGGATAAAAATAGATGTGTGTCAGAGGGAGTGAAAGAGAGAAAGAAATGGGGGGAGAGAGCGAGAAAGAGAAAGAGAGAGAGAGAGAGAGAGAGAGAGAGAGAGAGAGAGAGAGAGAGAGAGAGAGAGAGAGAGAGAGAATCCCACAACTTGGAACTCTTAAAGGGAAAGGTTGGGATAGAAGGCTCTGAAGAATGAAATTCTGATTATGGCTAAGTCCCACTAATGCAAATAATGAATCCCTCAAAGTGGTCACATTCTTTGAATTCACAATGTGTACTTCCACTGAGCTAGAGCCAATTACCATATTTTACATAATTACAACTTCAAACACTGAGAATTCAAATATATGTGACCCCTTTATGGGATTCAGTATTCACAGAAATCAGGACCTTACTGAATACAGTTGATATTTTGGAATGTGCTGAATTTGGAGTTGAAGGACATAGATTCAGTTCTCAGCCCTGACATTTACTATTTGAGTGACCTTGGCAAAGTAATTTCTCTTTCTTGGACTTCAGTTACCACATCTACAAAATGAAGGGATCGGTCTATATGACCTCTAAGACCTTTTCCAGCTCTAGATCTGTAACCTTGAAAAGAAGGGAAGCAACATCTAAAGGAAACAATGTGGTTGCATAGGAAATTCTTCAATGAATTCAGATTTGTAAAAGATTTGCAAGCAGGGTCATATAGCCAAGGATTAATACAAGAGTGTTACTCTGCCCTTTAACATCAGAAAGAATGAAGTCCGAAAAGATCTGAGGTTTCAGAAAAATGTTAAAAATGACCAAAATGGCTTTTTAAAGATATATGCAGAAAAATATGAACAATCAAATTCAACAAGCTTTTATTATACACTTAATATTTACAAGGCACTGTGCTGGGTAATGGGGATGCAAAGTCAGAAATGAAACAGTTCCTGTTCTCAAAGAGCTTCTATTGTACTGAGGCAGTACCGAGTTCTGGACTTGGAGGCAGGAAGATCTGAGTTCAAATTCAACCTCAAACATCTCCAAGCTGTGTGACTCTGGGCAAATCACTTAACCACTATCTGCCTCAGTTTCTTCACCTTTATAGCACCTACCTCACAGGATTATTGGGAGGATCAAACAAGGTAATAGACGTAAAGTGCTTAGCAAACACTGAAATGTGTTATGATTGTTATTATTATTGCTGGGAGGATACAATGTAAACCTAGATAAGTAAACAGAAAATATATATACCAGGCAATTTCAGTGATGGGGAAAGACTACCAGCTGGGGTGGCAGGGCAATCAGGGAAGAACTGGTGTGGGGGAAGAGGAACTTCAAGAAGAGGAATTACTATCTGGGGTCAACAGAATGGTATGATGTTTATAGATGACAGAAAAAAGGTAGAATACCTTCTCCACCAAGGAGAATGCCCTTCATGTAGAAAAGGAGAGAAGAGATTCCATAAAGAAGGTCTTAAAGTCCAAGGTAGGTGAGGAGCTAGTAAGAGGAGACCACCTCCCCAAGGCCAGGTTATACACACACTATGATATGATATGATATGATATGATATGATGTGATATGATATGATATATGATATGGTATGATGTGAGATGACATGATATGATACAACATGACATGATGTGATGTGATATGATGTAATATAATATATAGCAAATATAACATAATATATTATATAATTAATATATTGTATATACTTAGATATAATTACATATTGCTATATATGTTATTATTACATCATTTATGTGTTATGTTATGTTATGTTATGTTATGTTATGTTATGTTATGTTATGTTATGTTATGTTATGTTATGTTATATACTGCTGTACCCAACATGTGAGTGCCCCTCTCAGGAGCCCGGGGGCTCTGCTGCAGTTACTTCCCTAGGGAAAAAAGAAAACCTCATACAGAGTGTATTACTTTCATGGCAGGCAGACCAGTATGTCTTTGAGTGTCAGACTGATGGTCATTGATTAACACTGGGGCCACCAGTCCTCATGCCAACCACTTCTGCAGCTCTGGGTAGAGAGATAAGGGTAACGGTTCTCTCCAATCAGAACACAAAGACATTTTTTTGGTGTGGGATTTAGCTACCTGAGCCCCCTAAAGAGGTATACACAGAATACACTCACAAAAGGATGAGACAAGGAAGACATCAGGGCTGCTGCTATATGTTGTGACTGAGTAACTTCATGTATGCATCCTTTATTTGCTGCCACAAAAAGCTCAGGGTCTGGTTTCTCTGACCTGCAGCCCCCTGCTGCCAGGCACCCTGCCTCATACTTTGCAAGTAGTCTCCAACTACAACAAGTGGAATAGCTTGCAGGTACATTCAAATCTTCCTTGTTTGCTGTGCTGATCAACTATTTCACATGCCTAGCTTTGACAAAGTTAACCACTACCAGCAATCTTTGAGAAATCTTGGAAGACAAGAAAGATGCCAGGATACTAGGGAAGGCAAATACCCTGATTTTTAAAAAGAGAGGAAGGTAGATTTCAAAAATTATACATCAGTGAATTTAGTGCCAATTCTTGGCAAAACTAGAACAGACTGTTGAGCAGAAGGCTTGCGAGCTCATTAAGAATAAAGTAGTGTTCATTAGGAACCAGCATGGATTCACTAAGAAGAAAACATGATATACCTAATTCATTTCCTTTTCTGCCAATCACTGAACATGCAAGGAATTCTTCAGATCCAGCAATTCTCAGAAAAAGTCCTAAGAGACTGTGCTTTGTCTCCATGGAAGGAGTACTTCTTAGAGTAATAAAATCACATATCCTCATTACTGAAATGTCAATTCAGCAATGAATTCCACAGTTTTCTCATGACATCCTTAAGATCAAGGTGGAGAATTGTGGAGAACTGTTACATATTATAGTATAGCTAGATGAACTTGTGGCTGGTTGAACAATGATGCCCAGACACTTTTGATTTTAATGAATTGATTTCAACTATTTGAAAGACTGTTGTGTGAAACTTCCATTAACATCCTAATCTATTTCCTCATCCTGTATTAGAGGTAGTCCTGGGTATTCAATGTCTATGTCAATGATACACAAACTCTAGAAGGTCCTACTAAGCTGGAAAGCCTTTGAAGTCGGTTTGACAAGTCATCAGAGCACCAGCTTTAACCAGGTTCAAAGTGGATCACCATAGAATGGTCCATCAATTGATAACACTGATCACAGCAACTCAAGAACTTTCTACAGAGGTGGGAAGTAGTTGAAGTCTTCATTGGTAATGGCAATAAACTGGAAACTAAGGGGATATCCAATAACTGGGAAATGGCAACCATATTATGGTATATTAATGCAATGGAATCCCACTGTATCATAAGAAATTATGAAGGACAGTTTCAGAGAACTCCAGGAAGACTTGTATGAACCTATGCAGAGTGAAGTGAGCAGAGCTAGGAGAATAATTTATATAATAACAATTTTAAAAAATTTAAAGTCAAGAATTTTTGAAGTCAAGAACTCTGATCAATGCAATGATCCTAAAGACTTATGAGGAAGCATGATACCCACCTCTTGACAGGGGTACAATAGAGTCAATATAAAGAATGAGACCTATATCTGAGAATGACCAATTTGGGAACTAATTTTGCTTGACACTGCATACTTTCCTTTCCTTTCCTTTTCTCTTCTCTTCTTTTCCTTTCTTTTCTTTCCTTTTCTTTTTTAAATGGGAGGGGGTAGGTGGCAGGGAGAGGAAATAAATGTTTGTTAGTGGAATTTTTTTAAGTGAATTATTTACCCTTGTGAGGTACTGGGATTCATTGGATGAGTGGTTCAATGGAAAGGATGCTGCCTTTGAGGTCAGAGGACCTCTGTCATTTGCTAATCCTAGACAAAGCTTCTCATCTATAAAATGAGGAGCTTTACTAGATAACCTATACGGGCCCTTCTAGCTCTGAATCTGTGATCCATACCAGTCTGAATGACTAGTACATGGATTCCTCAGTCCTACTTCCTTATAGGAGACTGGCAAGTTGGTCCAGATGACCTGAAAGATTCTTTTCAGCTCTCAGATTCTAAAATTCCATATGGGATATATCATATGTGTGTAACACATACATATATAGAAATAAACATACATACATTAATACGTGCATGCCATATACACGTGTCTATAAGCACATATTCTGCTATCAGCAGACAGTGAGGGAGCAGTCAGCTCACATGTGAGGGAGTGAGCTCCAAAGCGATCATGGGAAAAATGTTAAACAATGGTGGAGATAAGGAAAAGGCTGCATCATCCAATTTCACACAACACCAAGTCCCACAGAAGTTATGACTCCCTCAAGGTCACACAGGACCTACAGCAGAACTGGGGATGGAACCTGATTCTCTAACACCAAAGCTGATGTTCTTTCCATGAGAAACAACCATGACCACCCCCCAAAGAAATAGCCTAACAAAGCCTTTTGACAGCTGCTGTTACTACCATTACCCACCCACACCCGCTTGCCCATGCCACATGGCAAGGGTCTATGTAAGCCAGATGAAAGGGTGGGAAAAGATCAAGAGACCACTGAGTTCAATCCTATTATTTTACAGAGAAGGACAGGTTCTGACTCCAAAGCTTCTGAGTTCAAATCCGGAACCCTTTCTATTACGCTGACTTTCTCTTTATCCCTTTGTCTAGCTAGGATGCAGAACTGGAATCCTCTTTTCTTTCCTTTCTCTCTCCTGTCTTTTTCCTTTTCTATCTTCTCTCCTCTCCTCTGGCCTCCTTTTTAAAATCTTTTTTTTCTTTTCTCCCCTCTCTCCCTTTTCTTTCTTTTCTTTCTCTCTCTCCTCTCTTCTTTCCATCTTCTTTTTTCCTCTCTCTTTTCCACCTTTTTTTGGTCTCCTTCTTTTTTCCTTCTTTCTCCTCTCTCTTCTATCTCTGGCCCTTTTCCTTCTAACTCTTCTTTCTTAATCCTCTCTTTTCTGCCTCTTTTCTCTCCCTCTCCTCACTCTCTCTTCTGTTTTCTCATCCTTTCCCTTCCTCCCCTATTGTGTATCTCACTCCTAATGCTGAAAGACTCTGCTGACACCAGCCCAAAATTCTCTAGTACTCTCTGGGCCTCCCTGACCTTTTGGTCATTCATACCCCAACCCAATCAGACAGGGCCCTTGGACTTTAACTGCCCCCCCAACACACACAACTGCCCCCCCACACACACACACCACGGATGCTGGCACACACACACACACACATATACACACACACCATCCCTTTTCTCTTTCCTTTTCCCCCTCCCTTTCCTTTCCCACCAAACCCCCTGAGGCAGACTCTCACCTGTATTCACTTTTGCAGAAGGAGGCTCCCTGGACAGCAGAGGACGTCTTATAAAGTTCGATTCAGACTAAGCCTCCACTTATGTGTGACCCCCGCCTCCCACTCGCACCCTGTGGGCTGCACTAGTACCTCCAGTGGGAGGCCCCGGATGGATGACCCTCCCGCTGCAGCTGCTTCTGATGCCCGGGCCTCTGAACTCCCCCCAGAGCCCGCTTGGAGGCAACCATGCAAACTGAAAGGCAAAGTTCAGCTCTTCGGTGTTCTCCTCCCCACTGGCTACGTTACCCAGTCATCTTATCCCTTCCTTGCCTAGAGGGGCTTGGTTTGGAGCCAGGAAAGCCTCAGATGATTTCTGGACAGTGAGTAACATTGTCTTTGAGCTTTTGCCCATCCATGGTTAGCCATAGCCCCAAGTTCTACTGGCCCCTAATATCCGTTCTTCTGAAATTAATTCCCCCCCCTGCTCCCTCACTCCCCACCCCCACCCCAGGGCAAAAAAAGGGCTCAGGGAAGGGGCTCAGGACCCCCTAAAAGTGATGAAAGCTTGACAGAACATTACTGAGCAGGCTGCTTTTTTCCCAGGAGAAAAACAGGTGCCTGTTTCTCCTGAAGGCTTTTTTGTGAAGATTCAAATCCTTAAGGTCCCATCAAGGCTTCTATCATTTATCCCCTCCCCCCTGACCTTGGTGCCCAAACTACCCTTTGCTTGTTCTATATCTTCTGATCTCTATTCACTCTCATTCCTTGGTCCCAGACTCCACTGAAGAGAACTTATACTCCAGAGTCGTCATGGGGACATGGTCATAGCAGACAAAAGCTAGGTGCGATCTCTCAATAAGAGCAATGGTAGAGGGTAGGGGGAAAGGGAAAATTACAAGGCACTTTTGTGTACACACTAGAGGAGAAACATCCTTTCTAAAATTTAATTTTATATTTTTAATAAACAAAATTTATTTTCTTTCCCTCTTTATTTTTGCCTCTCATTGGAAAAAACAAAAACCCTTGTAATAAATATGCAGAGTCAAACAAACCAAATGCCCATCTTGGTCATAGAAAAAAATGCCTTAATTCGCACCTTGAATCTATCTCCTCTCTGACAGGAAGTAAGCCATGTGCTTCCTCCTCAGTCTTCAGGAATTGTGTTTGGCCATGCTAATGATCAGAATTTTTAAGTCATTTAATGTCATTTGATTTACCAGTGTTGCGGTTATTCCATAAATCGTTCTGGTTCTGTTCACATAAGTCTGCCCAGGTTTCTCTGAAACCATCCCCTTTGTCATTTCTTACAGTACAATAGTATTCCATGGGCAGCTAAGTGGCACAGTAGATAGATAACTGATCTTAAAATCAGGAAGACTGGTCTTGCAAATGAGTTCAAATCCAGCCTCAAACACTTACTAATTGTATGACCCTGGGCAAGTTATTTAACCCTGTTTGCCTGTTTCCCATGTTTAAAATGAGCTCGAGAAGCAAATGGCAAATCATTCCAGTATCTCTGCCAAGAAAACCTCAAATAATCTATACATAAAGAGATTTTTATGTAATGCACATAAGGTGAATTTAGGGTTCAAGTCTGAGGGTTGGAGTTGAAAGTGGACATAAGGTTAGGGTTAGAGTTTGCCCCTACCTAATCACTTCACTTAGCCTATATAACAAGGACATAAACAAAATAATGCCTTTGCACAAATCATAAAGTGTACTAAAATGCAGGCATTATTATGAAATGAAAGATAATGCACAGTACTGTAAAATTAACATAGATGGGCAGTGTGTTGCCCCTTCTCCACCCACTGTGCCTAGCTTTTATCATGATGGTTGGCTGAAATTTCTTTCAGAATTCTTTACATAAAGTTGAATTAGAATAATGTAAATTTGCATAAAGTGAGAAGTATCTGGCTTGAAGAAAAAAGAAAATGCCAAATAGAGTCACAAAGATTTGGACATGACTGAAACATTTGAAAAACAGGAAGTATTCTTTAACATTTGTATGCCATATTTTGTTCAGGGCATTCCCTAACAGACAGGCACTTCATTCGTTTACAATTCTTTGCCATCACAAAAAGTTGCTATGAATATTTTTGTGCATTTGGGGTCTTTTTGTCTTTAAAAAAAAATTTCTTTGGAGTATAAGCCTAATAGTAACATTAATAGGCCCATAGCATGTCCTTTTTTATTATTTTCTTTTTGGAGGGCAATTGGGGTTAAGTGACTTGCCCAAGGTCACACAGCTAGTTTTTGTGATAAGTGTCTGAGGCCGGATTTGAACTCAGGTCCTCCTGACTCCAGGGCTGGTGCTCTACTTGCTGTACCACCTAGCCACCCCCATAGCCTTTCCTTTATAAGGGACTTTGATGAGGAGGACTTCCTCAGGGGCAGTGGGATGAACCTGTGAGGGGAACCCTTCCTCTTGTCTCTGGGTTCTGGCCTTCCACTGATGAGGTTCAGTGGTTAGGAGTGAAGTGGGAAGGAAACATCTGAGCCTGTCTCATTGTGTCCAAGGTAGGAGAGTGGGAAATAGAAGGAAACAAAAACTTGCACCCTGCTACTTACCTAGCCTGGGGACCCTGGGCAAGTCATTTCATTTGTATCTTTGTGCCTCAGTTTCCTTCTCAGTAAAATGAGGACAAAAATACGTATGCCACTGACCTCATGGGATTGTTCAAAAATGTTTGACATCAATCTAAAGGGCTTTGTTAAGGGCTAGAGATCATGCAATATTAGCGTTGCTTGCCTTAGGTTTCCTCCCTGGACCTCAACTTCTTCCTCTGTTAAATGAGGGGGTTGGGCTAGGTAATCTCCAAGGACCCTTCCAGTTCTAACATTCTTCCTTCAAGAATTTTATGAGGTGTCTCAGAAAAGCAGCTGAGGAGGAGGGGCCCCTGAAACATAAAATTGCATGAAAAAGGAGAGGGGAATTCAAGGACACAACTGCCTCCTTCACACTCCCAAGCAGATGCTAAAGTATGCTGGGGGGGGGGGGTATCTGGAGAAGAAGGAGGCTTCCCCTCAGGTCATCCTAACGAGGGGATAGATGATTTAAAGGGTCCACTCTTCTTTTGTGAAAGCAAAAGGGAATTGGGAGAAACAGGCAGGTCAGACTAATTACAGGAGAGAGGGCACCTTCAAACAAAGCCAGCAGCCCCAGAATGGCTCTTTCCTTGGATAAAAGAAAACTGAAGGGCCCCCATTCAAGACCTTTCAGACTCCAGGGGTCCTGATGTCAAAGCCCCTTCCTCCCCACTCTCAGATTTCCTGGCCTAGCTTCTCTCAAGGCTCTTAAACTTCATTCCAGCCCAGTAACAAGAGGCCTCTAGGGGCAGAGCTCTGCACCTGGGGGAAAGCCAGAGTAGGATTACTGAGCCCTGGTGAGAGACAAAGATGATTTAGCTCCCTCCCCCCTCTCCCATCTCCTTACCTTTCGATCACTATCACACCTGTTGGACGTTCATGGTTTCATATCAATCCTCTTTACTGTTGTTGTCCTTCATATATTTAAGTGTATTTGTTGATGATGACTATGTTCATATTAATGGTTTTTTCAGTCTGCATTAGAGCTGTCCAAGGAACAGAGAAATCTGGGCTCCAAGCCCAGGGCACTTAGATAGGCAATCAAAAGCACCGACAAACTTCCCACTCATACACTGTGGGAAAAGATGAAGGAAGGGAAAGCCATCCCAGTCTCTAAGCACTGTTAACAGACATCCTGGTAAAGCAGAGTCAGGTGAAACTTGGCTTCAAATCCTGTCTCTGATAATGTACCCGCTGCATGACCCTGGGCAAGTTCATTTACCTGTCTCTGGGTCTTCATTTCTTCGATTCTAAAATGGGAATATTAATAACTATAGGGTTGACATTCCAGTATCCTCGTGAGGATCAAATGAGAAAATGTGTGCAAAGTGCTTTGTAGACCTTCAATCTCTATTTAAAGGTTAACTGTAAAGTTCAGCTGGAGTGGGGGAGGGGGACAGAGACAGAGATAGAGAGACAGAGACAGAAAGAAAGGAGAGAGACACACAGAGAGAAACAGAGAGATAGAGACAAAGAGAGAGATGGAGAGAGACAAACAGAGACAGAGATGGAGAGACAAAAAAGAGAGAGACAGACAAAGAGAGAGATGGAGATACAGAGAGACAGACAAAGAGAAGGAAAGAGTAAGAGAGAGAGAGAAACAGAGAGAGAGGCTACAACCTCATATATGAACAAAATTTGTATAAAGTAGCACAAATGAACAACAACATGGTATGATGGATGAATAAAGGGCTGACTTTGTGTAATGGGAATGTAAATTTTTAAGATCTTCCCTGCCCCTAGGCTAAAGTGCACCTGGAGCCTGGGGTGGGAGGTTTGTTTTTCAGTAGATACTTTTTGATTGGGCAGTGAGTCAATAAAGTTGTTACATTCTCTGAGCCAGGAGAAGGCTATATAAGCCCTGATGTGTAGCTTTGTTTTGGGGCTCACTTTGAGAAGTGTTCTGTGATTTGATCAGATGAGACTATGGGAAGCCGTTGTTGAGAACCCCCCCCACCCCGCTTTGAAAAACCCAGATGTTGATGAAATCCAGATGTTGATTTGGTATGGATGTAATGGTTGGACAGTTTGGAAACTGTCTACTTGATCTGTTTCTCTGTCTTGAAAATTCTGTCTGTATATTCTGAAGTTCGGGGTGCTGACCTTTTTCCCCTGAACTAGGTAAACGATACATATTTGACTGATTAAAGTAAGCTTGTTAACCCATTTTGAGTTGCTTTCCTTTATCAAAGCAGATCTAAGAACCTGTGTTGGCAGCCAACCTGGGGACCCTGGGGTGCTTGGTGCTACACCTTGGTATCAGGACAACCTGGATTGAAGGCCAATGCACAGACCTATGCCCATACCCATAAAACCACAAGTCCATCTTCCTGCAAAATGTACTTGAGCATAACTCTCTGTCATTTGGGAAGTTGAAGGGGATAAGAAAAAAAGAAGTGATCAGAGTTAAGGTGGCCCTCATCAAGGCAGGTTTCTGGGAGAAAGAAGGTCTCATTCAAATTTTTGAAGAAAAAATAGTCCTCTTGCCAGACAGCATTCAGTCTTCCCACAAGTGACAGGTGTACTTCTGCCCACAGGCTGGGGGACAGCTAGTGCCCCAGAGAGAACATGGACAAAAGGAGCAAGCAGGGTGTGGGCTTCACCTCTTGCCACGTCTGTATACCTAGATCTCTTAGATTTTCCTAAGATCAAGGGCTGAAAGGGTCCTTAGAGCTCATACATTTCTATGCCCCTTTCACTCATGAGGAAATTGAGACTAAATGATTTATCAAAGCTAGTAAGTGGAAAACCCAGGATTTGAACTCAAGCCTTCAGACTTTGAATTCAGTGATTGACATCACTCTTTAGTCATTTTTCATTTCAGAGCCTCACCTTCCTCATTTATGAACTGGGGGTGGCAATCCCAGACCGACCACCTCGTGAGGATATTTCTGTAAGCATGAACAATGGGTGATTCTCTGATTAGGCTTCCCCCTTGACCCACAGGTAGAGAAAACTACCTAAGACTCAAAAGAGAAATTTGACAGTGCTCTAAAAATGCCATGAATTGTCATCATTGTTGTTACTATCATCTTCCTTAATGGAAGGCAGCAGAACTTGATGTGCTAGGCTCAGAATCGGAGGTCTGGATTCAAATCCCACTTCTGACACTCGATATCTGCCTGGTATGGCCTTGGTTTGAGTCACTTAACCCCACCATGCTCCCTGCAATTTTCTCTGAGTTAGGTCCTAAGTTAGGGGTGGGGAGCCTGTGGCCTTCTAGGTCCCTAAGGCCACTTAAGGACCTACAAGGCCACCGCTTCCTGGTCCCTGTACTAAATCCTTTACAAGTTGCATTCTGAATTGGGGAAGTTGGGCAGGAAGGGGGGGAGGCAACTTTTCTCTCAATTATAGATCCCATTCCCTAAGCCAGACTTTTTAAAAGATACCTTAGAAAGCACCTAAGCCAAGAAACAATTCTGCAGCCCAGAGGGGACTTCCAAGTCCCCCATGATGAGTCAGGGACAAGGCTGGAACCAGAGCCCAGAGTCCTGACTTCTGCTAGTCTGGTGTTCTTTTCATGTTCCTCAAGGGAAGTTTATGTCCCCCTTCTGGTTCTCTCCTCCCACCTGCACCTTTAAGAGGAGGAGCCCTTTGGGCTTTGATTCCCCATCCTCCCTCCTCCTCCCCTCACCCTTTACAGAATCTGCAGAAATAGGCTGTATCACTTAACCCTGACTCATTATTGCCAGAGCACCTCACGTCTGTTCTTAACCCTACCCTCTCTGGAACATCTACCAGCAAGCCCCTCTACCTTCCAGCTTCACATGGGACTGGGCACTTTCAGACACTCCCTAAGAGTCAAAAATTTTAGGAAGAATCCACCTCATACCCAAGCTCTGTGAGCCATGGGGAGGGGGACAGTGCTAGCAGGAGCCAAGGACTGGGGGGGGGGGGAGAGGGGTATCTAAAGAAGGAGCGAGGGGTAACTCCTCCTCTCCCTTCACACTCACACTTATCCTACCGAAAAGCTGTAGTCATAGAATCACAGATTTTTGGACCAGGAAGGGAGATTCAATTAGAGATTGAATTGAGTCCAATCCAATAAGCACGTATTAAACATCTACTACTGTCTGCAAGATGGAAAGCAGAAGGACATAGAAGGTAGTAGTAAGATCTGGGTTCAAGTCCCACCTCTGACCTGTATTGGCTGTGTGACCTTGGGCAACTCCCTTAACCTCCAGGTACTCTAGGAATCTGTTAGACCAAATTGCAGAGAAACCGGTGGCCTACATTGGTGGAGGGGGTGTCCCTTCCATTCTTATCCCGCTTTCACTGGCCTTCTCCCAGGTCTAGAAGGCCGTTTCTCCGACCTCTCCTCCTGGCTTCTTTCAAGCCTCACCGTCTACAGGAAACCTTTTCCAGTCCTCCTTAATCTTGGTAACTTCCTTCCGAGATCAGCCATGATTTATCCTGCCTGTGTCTTCTTTGTACACCATTGTTTTGGGGTTTCTCCCCCATTAGATTGTGAGGTTCTTGAGAATGAGACTGTTCGGGTCCTTCTTGGTGTTCCTGACACTTAACTCAGTGCCCAGCCTAGAGGAGCGCCTTAATAAATTCCTGTTGACTTGACAAAGACCCTCAGTGCCTCAGATAAGTTTTGCAAGTAGACAATGAGCTGAGTGGGCTGCTATTGAATCAGATGACATTGGCCTGGATCCCAGCTGGGAAGTGGTTCAGCACCACTTTTAGTCATCCCAGGCTTCTCTCTGACACCAGAACCTCTCTTTCTAAAACCAGTATTCCTTTGGCTATACTTCTTATTGTTCAGTGGTTTCAGTGGATCTCTGTGTCTTCATGGTCCCATTTGAGGTTTTCTTGGCAAAGATTGTAGCGTGGTTTGCCTTTTCCTTCGCCAGTTAATTTTTAGAGATGAGGAAACTGAGGCAGAAAGGGTTAAGTGACTTGCTCAGGGTCATGCAGCTAGTCAGTGTCTGAGGCTGCATTTGAGCTCAGGGCTTCCTTGCCAAACTGGCCAGCCCCTGGCTCAGGATTCTAGGCCCAGCACTCTATGTACTACCCGTGTTTCCCCAATAATAAGACACTGTCTTATTAATTTTTTTGGAAAGAAAAACACCAGAGGGCTTATTTTCAGGGGAGGGCTTATGTTGTCCTGCCTCAGCTCTCCTCCGAGGCACTGCTCTCAATGGTGCCAGCAAGCAAATCACTGGGGAAGAACAGGATGACGCGCTCACTGCTGCAGCTCTGATCGGATGCAGCTTGGAGCG
>NW_027187353.1:5049587-5084786 GCF_028583685.1 Petaurus breviceps papuanus | reverse complement strand
TAATGTAGCGTGTAGCGCAGGGGATCACCTTCATTACAGTAGCAATCTCAATAGGGCTTATTTTCGGGGGAGGGCTTATTTTAGAGGAATCTTACACAGTAAGGGGAGGGCTTATTTTTGGGATAGGTCTTATTATCGGGGAAACACGGTATGGTGCCACCAACTGCCCCACCACCTAACTACCTCAGAGGTGATATCTGGAGCCAGGTCCTTTGACTCCTGGGCCAGGGCTCTCTCCCCAGTACCATATGACTTCCATCCTTATGTGCATTATAAATGTACACAAAAGTAAACATTTTAAAAGGATGAATATCCTTTATAAAGATGAAATGAATCCTTGATCCTAGAGTCAACAGGCAAACACTGGAGTATATCTGAAGGTACATGACTGGTCAGATCTAAGCTTTAGGAAAATCCCTTTAACAGTGCCAGACGCTATCCTAAACCCTGGGGATACAAATTCTAGCATAGAGACAGCCTCTGCCCTCAAGGAGCTTACATTCTATCTGGGGAGAGACAGCATATAAAAGAGGACTGATAAGGGGGAAGGGAGGAAAACATGGGCCCTGTGGGCATGAGAGGGGATATACAGTGTTGCCTGGAGGGGAATGATGATGTGACTGGCCTGGGCACACTCCTTAAAATGAGGTTCTGGGAGGAACCGACCCATTGGAGAAAGGGCACTGCAGATGCAGAGAAATTTTAGTTTGAGAAGGCCACAGGTGGAGCAAGGAGGCTGAAGGGACAGAGTGAAGGTGAAGGGTAAGACTGCTGTGACAGGATGAAGAAAATCTGAAGCCCAGAGAGGACTGAGGAGGTGGGGAGCCCGAGGAGGAGGCCACTGGAATCATTTAGGTAAGAGGTGATACACTAAAGCGGTGGCCATGTAAGCACAAAGAAGGGAAGTGATGAAGATAATATTTGGCCACTGACCCTAAATGGAGGGAAAGTAAGAAATTGATGATATGAGGGTTGTGAGAGCCTGAGTGACAAGGATGACGGTGTCCTTGACTGCAGTAGGAAAATGTGGAAGAGGGATGGGTTGGGGGTCAAGCCTAATGAAACAAAATCTGTTATGATGGTGACCATCTATCCATGCCTACCTATCCTGTGTGATGCACTTTGCCCTGCCCAAAATGAAAGAGGAGGAGATGGTGCTCTTACACACCTGCCACTGCTGCCAAGTGCCCGTCTTCCCAGGATAACAGAAATGGCAAGGGAGAGTTGGTGAAATTCTCCCGATGGACCTGTACAATTGCTGCTTGGGAACCTTGCTCAAAATCAGGGAGCTTTTACAGAGGAAAGAAGCAGAGAGGGAGAGTTTGAGAGGATACCAATGGATACAGCTGTGTTGGGAACAAGTCCCAGAATTAGCAATCATAGCCAGGGTGGGGCTGCCTCCAGGGGCAGTCCTCAGTCCTCCTGGGGTAAGGCCATAGCCTCTGCTTTTGAGATCATAAATGAAAATATGATATATCAAAAATGACATAAATAAAAAGTGCTATCTCTCTCTAAAAGGTAGAAGTTCACAGAAGTATAATTTAAACTGGGTACTGCAGGCTGAACAAGCAGAGATCAGGGATGCCATTGCAGATGGGGGATAGTAGTGATATTTTAGGTTGGGCTATGTGTTATGGAGAAGAGAGTGTGTTGTACTTTGAGCTGAGAAGTTGTGGGTTTGAATCCTGATTCTGACATAATAGCTGTAGGAGAAGTTGAGGGTCAAATGAGTTAATGCATTTTAAGTACTTTGCAAACTTTACAACACTTTTAAAATACCAGTCATGACTATGATTACTAGTAACTAATAAATAATTATTAACAATTATCATTAAAAAAAACATTTTGTATCATAGACTGAGATGTAGAGGTAGTAGGAACCTTAGAAGCCATCATGTCAAATATTCCCATTTTACAGATAAAAAGTTGAGGCCCATGGAGGTTAAGCACCTTTCTGTCAAGGTCACATATATAATAAATGGCACAGCCAGGATTCTTACTCAGGTTCTATGACTTTCAAGTTCATTGCTTTTTTCACCAGACTTCTCGGCCTCCCTTCAACTAGTCAGTCAATAAGCACTTATTATGTGCCAGGCACTGTTCTGTGCTAAGCTTTGTTATTGTTGTTCAGTCTTCTTTGACTCATTGTGACCCCATTTAGGGTTTTCTCGGCAGAGATACTAGAGTGGTTTGCCATTTCCTTTTCAAGTTCATTTTACACATGAGGTAACTGATGCAAACAGGGTTAAATGACTTGCCCAGGGTGTAAGGGTTATGGGATTTAAAGATCTTCCATGCCTCGTTGGACTTGCTGATGTAGCAGGAAGGGGCGGAGCAAGAGGAAGCGGAAGCCAAACTAGAGTTCCTACGGTGGCTGGCGGTGGTGGCGACGGCGGCAGCAGCAGAGGCAGCGGCAGCTCGAAGCCCTTTTTGAGTTAGCCAGAATTTCTGCTAAGGACTCCTGCTGAGGACTGCCAGGGGCCGGAGCTGCTGGGAGTGCGCTTCCCGGACTCTGGGTGGTTGCTGTGAGTGGGGAGAGGAGGACCTTTGCCTGAGGTAGCCTGTTCTGTTTCAAAGGCTTGAAAATGTGGGTGCTTTCTACTTTATCTACCTGTGCCAATGTCATAACTACTCTGATGGCTTTCACTTTCTGGTTTTGGGACTCAGTCTTTTGGTATCTTAATAAATTTTCCAGCTTATTCCCCCATATGGCAAGCATGATGTATTTTGTGATGGATAATTATATCAGCATATTTGTAATCTCCATAGGCATTGTGAATATGGCATTGCTGATACACAGGGTCACACAGCTAGTGAGTGTCTGAGGCCTGATTGGAACTCAGATCTTCCTGACTCCAGGTCTGGCCAGGTGGCTCAGATTATAGAGGGCTGTGCTAAGCAATGGGAATATGAATACAAGAAAAAGGACAGCCCCTACCCTCAAAGGAGCTTCTGTTCTAATGGGGAAAGACAATATATAAAAGGAAGCTGAAAAGGAGGGAAGGGAGGCAGTGGTAGGCAAAGGTATCTAGAGAAAGTCTGGAGTACAACCTGGAGAGGAATGAGACGTGGCTGGTCTGGTGTGGTGGCAACTGCACTGGCACAGCCAGGATGGCAGCTGGCACAGGGTCTTAGATCTGCTTCACTAGGAAAGATGGCTGTTCAAGGGAGCAATAATCTACTTTAATTACATTCACTAGTTCAAGGGAAAAGTCAGTAAATACCCTAAAAGTCAGAGAAAATACAAACAGAGAAATAAAGACCAACAGACAGGGCTCTGACTGCCTGAATCAACTATATACTTTACATATATCTCTGGATCAAGAGAGCCTTTACATCTGAGCAGTCAGGAGTTCTGAACATTGGGCAGCTAGGTGGCCCAGTGAATAGAGCACTGGCCCTGGAGTCAGGAGTCAGGATGAACTGAGTTCAAATCTGACCTCAGACACTTAAAACTTACTAGCCATGTAATCTTGGACAAGTCACTTAACCCCAATTGCCCTGCCTTCCGCTTCCAAAAGAAAAGAAGAAGAAGAAGAAGAGGTCCTGAACATACAGCCACTCAGATTCTCAACCAGGGAATCACAAGATCCTTCTCATAAGTGAGCCTCAAAGCAAAATACCAACTTAGAGTGTGTGTGTGTGTGTGTGTGTGTGTGTATATATATATATATATATATATATATATATATATATATATATATATATGTATGTATGTATGTATGTATTTCTCAGAGCCAGACAACATCACAACCCTCCTGACTCAGTGCCTAATTAGAAATTAGAAAAAGATGGGGCCGATAGGTGGCCCAGTGAATAGAGCACTGGCCCTGGAGTCAGGAGTCAGGAGGACCTGAGTTCAAATCCGGCCTCAGACACTTGACACACTTACTAGTAGTGTGACCTTGGGCAAGTCACAACCCCAATTGCCCTCCAAAAAGCAAAAAAATAAAAATAAAATAAAATTAAAAAATTAGAAAAACATGTGAAAGCCTTCCTACAAGCAAACTTCTCTTAATGGGCTCCACCTGAGGCCTATTAATGGGTGGGGAAGATCTTAAATCCCATTAACATCACATCCTGGGCACCCTCTTTAAATGGATGTTCTCCTACAAGTTGCCCAGACAGAGGGAGAGCTGTTTCAGAAGTTCTCTGTATGAATTCCAGGACTGGAGGGAGGCTTCAGGACATTTAACCTGGAAAAACCCTGACTAGGTCATCTCTAAGCCCACAAAAATATTGGCTCTTTGAGTCAGAAAGAAATTTAAAGGCCATCTCAACCAAACTCTCAGCCAAAGTATGAATCCTCTGCAACCTTTCTGACAGTCTAGAAACACTTTCAGGGATGTGGCACTCACCATTCACAAACCCAATATGAGTTGAGTGTAATGTAACAGTCGAAGAAAGTAACTAGTTCTTGTGCTACACAGACACAGTATCCAGAATGAAGGCACTGATGGCGCCCTTGCATGCTGCCCTAAGTAGAACCCATCTAGAGCAGTGTGCTCAGATCTGGACGCCATGTTTTAGAAAAGATGTTGAGAAACTGGAGGGCATCCAGTATGGTGGGAAGCTTCAAGAGCCATGTTACATGGAGATTGTTGACTCAAGGGGGAAGTTTAGCTTGAGAAGATTTAAATCTCTTAAGCAATGCATAATGACTGGTAGAGATGTATGTAGAAGAAGGATTAACATCGTTCTGCTTCCTCAGAGGGTGAAAAGAGCAGGGGCTGCTAGGTGGTACAATAGATAAAGCGCTAGGTCTAGAAGCAAGAGGAATCCTCCTCCTGAGTTAAAATCTGGCTTCAGACACTTCCTGGCTGTGTGACCCTGGGCAAGTCACTTAACCCTGATTGCTTCCCTTCCCTTATCTGTAAAATGAGCTGGAGAAGGAAATGGTAAACCACTCCAGTATGTTTGCTAAGATTACCCCAAATGGGATTGTGAAGAGTTGGACACATCTGAAAAACAGCTAAACAATATATCAACTTCCAGAGAACTGAAGTTATTCCAGAGTGAAATGGTCAGCTTCCCAAAGTAGGTTTCTATCACTGCATGTCTGCAAACAAAGGCTAAATAAGTGCTCATTAAGGGGGCTGTAGAGGGGATTCCTTTACAAGTTTGTGTTGGACTAGATGGTCTGAATTCTATTCTTCTGCTGCTATTCTGATTAATTTTACTGCTAGACAACTCCAATTGTTAGAAAGTTCTTCCTTGGTTTATATAAACCAATACACAGTGAAGTAAGCAGAACCAGGAAAAAAAAGTATATACAATGACTACAACAATATAGGTTGTTCCAAAAAGCCTTTAATAACTGAAAACTACAATAATACTTATGGGATACTTTGTAAAAGTGAAAGGAACAAGAAATAAATGGAAAATAAATATCATATAATTACAATGAAGCTTGGACCTGAAAAACGAGATATGAGAATACAGTTCCCTTATTTCTTTGCATAGGTGGGAGATTATGGATTTAGCTAAATATTTATAACAGCTCTTTTTGTAGTGGCAAAAATTTGGAAATTGATGGGATATCCATTAATTGGGCAATGGCTGAATAAGTTGTGGTTTATGATTGTAATAGACAAAATAGTCTTATGCTATAAGAAAAGATGAGGGGAATGGTTTCAGAAAAGAAAAGAAAAAACATGGGTAGACCTATATGAACTGATGTGAAGTGAAATGAGAAGAACCTTGACATCACTATGCATGGTAACAGAAATATTATAATGATGATCAGTTGTGAAAGAGCTACCCTGATCAATAATATGATCAAAGATAATTCCAAAAAACTTATGATGAAAAAAAAATGCTCTCCACCTCTAAATAGAAAACTGATGAGCCCTGATTGTAAATTGAATTATTATTTTCTGGCTTTATTTTTCTTCATTTCTTGCTATTTGGCTAATATGGAAAAATATTTTGCATGATTTTACATGTATAATTGATGTCATGTTGCTTACCTTCTCAGGGGGTGGAGCAAGGGCTGGAGGAAGGGAAAGAATTTGAAACTCAAAATTTTAAAAATGCTAAAAATAAGTAATAAATTGGAAAATAAAGTAAAATATAAAAATAAAAAACAAGATGTGGGAGACTATGGATTTTGGACATACTGCCCAACTTAGTTGATGTCTTTGTTAGTTATACTGAACTGATTTTGTCTCTCTGGTTGTAAGGGAGAAAGGTGATATTAAGAAATGAAATTTATATAAAAACAAAATATATCAATTTTGAAAAAATAAAGTTCTTCCTTAGCATGAGCTCTCTTGAGGTTATGACTTTAGGGATAATTTCATCCAACCCTCTCATTTTACAGATAGGGAAACTGAGGCTTAGAGAAATGAAGTGTTTTGACTCACATCACACAGACCTGAGAGTAGTGCACAGGATTTCTAACTCTGTTCTTTGCTTTGGGGAAATAGAAGAAAGAACATATAATATCAGAAGAGAGAGCTATACTGTGCATACAATGGAAACTGCATTAAAGGGAACAGCCTATATAATGTCTCTATCCAGATATTCTTTGCTTTATGGAGTAGCTTTCCTCTCAACACAACAGATGCTTAATAAATGTTTGTTGAATTGGAATCAAGGCATTGCGGCCAAACTGGCTGGAAAGTGAATTCTATTTCCCTCTAGATGATCTTTATAGAATCAGAGATTTATTTCCATGCCAGCAAAATACAAACTCTGATGGGTCCTGCTCAACTGGAACATTCAAGCACAGTCGAGCAATAATCTCCATGTCTGTCATAGGGTGATTGGATGCTTGATTTAGAGCAAAGAGGAAGCTCAGAGGCTATCTTGTCTAACCCTCCCACTTTACTGATGAGGAAACTGAGACCCAGAGAGTCTAAGTGACTTGCCCAAAGCTATGTAGGGGGGACTTGAATTCTAGTCCCCTGGCTCCAGAGCCTGGACTCTTTTTTTTCTCTACCCAAACGAGCTCCATGGAACTCCCTGGCTGAGATTCAGTCAAGTTAAGTGTTGAGAGGTTTGCTTCTACAGAGATAACCAACAGGGTGTAATTGTTTGTGGCCTCAATAACTCATGAAGACTTTGAAACACAGAGGAGTTGCAACCCGTATCAATGGAAGGTGTCCCCAAACTGATGATAACAGAGATATTTTGAATATTGAAAAGGTCTTCCCAAGGTTAGGTAGAGATGTCAACATTTTCCACTGGACTTTTGACTATATTAGACAACATCTGGGTTTAGATGGTAGTTAGACCTATGGCTTTCAAGTCATTGAATAAAAGTAAAACATCCCTGTTGAGAGTACTTTCAAAACCCTTTCCAAGTTCTGAAATCTATCTGTCCCTGAAATCCAGCCAACAAGTAATGTATGATGTCTCCATCTTGAGATTATGTAAATTCGGGATGATGGTTATGGAAAATGAATTTATTCTCTGTTGGAATGAAAGCCTGGAATTTCACATCTTGAGCTGATTTAAAGAGGAAGACAATAATTTCTATTTCTTTAGAGCTTTACGATTTACAAAGCACTTTCCTCATGATTACCCAGTGAAATAGGTAATCCAAATATTACCATTTTACAGATGAGGAAGCTGAGATTCAAATGTAAAGTTCCTTTCCCAAAGTCACACATCTAGTTAAGTGTCAGTCATGATTCGAACTCAAGCCTCTCCTGCTTCTGGAGCTAGGACTTATAAACCTATTGGACCAACTGTCTAAAAAAAAAAACAAACCTCTGACCTCTCTGAGGGTGTTTATCTGTTAGCATTGCTTAGCATATCTTAGAATAAGCTGTTTAGACCTGTATGTTGTTTGTAAGGTTGTGTGCTTGATTACCTGGTTTCTTCTCAAACAAAGATGTGGGGTTATGGAAAGAATACCAGTCCACAGTTTCCAAAGAGGCCCCAAATCATAAGGGAGCCAAGCTGTATCTCCTTCAGCTCGACCTACACTTCCCCTGGGCTCCCCTGATCCTTCCTTGCAGTATACTTTGTCTCCATGCCTAGTGGGAAGAGACTAGACTTGAAGTTTCCTGATTTGGGGGTGACCTTAGCATGAAGAAGAGGACAGGTTTGAGGTCCAGGCCAGAAAAGAATGGCAATGCATTCTGGGACAGGATCAAGGGTAAATATGAATAGATCAGTAGTTCAGTACTTTGGAAAAGCAAAACTGGTGGTGACCCCAGTGAATAAAACTGTCAGCTTTCTACCTACCTGCTATGTTCTCCAAGACTTCCTGGACTTTTCTAAGTATGATGGTACAGAGTGCGAAATAAGCCTGTGTCCTCAAGACTCTGCCAAAGTACAGATCAAAAATGGAGGAGAAGGCCTTGAGATAGAGGTAGTGAATGCCAGATTAAAGAAAGCAGGTTACTACAGGGACACTGCTTGATGGGGGGCTGAGGAAGTTTTGATAACACTCCAAATATTTGTCTGTGGAGGGAAACAGAGAGGGGAAGCTCATCACAGGAGAGGCCAGACCTTTTACCCAGTCTACCTCAAGCACCTTCTTGTCTTGTTTCCATGACAGATAAATTGGGAAATTTACATTCCCTGAACCAACAAAGAAAAAATTGGTCATTGCTATGGGCCCATCCCTTTGCTAGGTGCTGTGAGAAAGAAACAACAATATATCCAACAACCTTAATAGTTCTATACCATCAGAGGAAAGACTTGCCCTCTATAAGTATGTCCTGGCCACTCCAACAATGTGCCCTGGTCATATGTGTTACCCATGCGTGGCCTTCTTTGTATGTTCCCAAGTTGTGCCCACTCTTCTCACTGATGCCTTGAGCATTTGTAAAAGACCATGGCATCATGGTTTTTTGGGGAAATGTCCTACTGCTACTTTTCTTAACTATGCTATTTTGTTAAATGCCTGTGCTTTGAGCAAATTATATTCTCTCACTGACCAGAAAAATGGTGGTGGCTCTTGACTTACGGTTTTTAAATGGATAGAGACCTACAAGCATCCTGAAGCTAGGATAAATTGTCTGAAAGGACTTCCCTATGAGTGAGATATTACTGATCTATTTTTTATTACTAAATTTAATTTTTAATTTATGGAATAAAACAAGTATTTCTACAACACAATATAATAAAAAGATAATTTCACATGAAACTGCAAATCTACTATGCACAACTTGCTATTCTTTTCAAATATACAACAAATTATCATGTAAATTATTTTTTCCTCTTCCCCTCCCCACCCTAGAGATGGCTACCATTAGCCACAAATAGGTTTATATATGTAAAATTATTCTATCCATACTTCTATTTTTCAGTTCTTTCTCTGGATGCAGTGTTTTTGTTCATACATCCTTTATAATTAATTTGACTCCTATGCTCTTATTCATCTCTTGGCTTTTGCTTCTTTACCTTCTTATAGATCTATATACAGTCATCCCTTCATCATTCTATTCATACACCTTAATATGCTGTAGTTTGTCAATGTCCCTCCTAAAATATTGTATTAAGAACTAAACACAATACTTTAAGTATAATCTGCATGAGACAAAGTTCAATCAAAGCATTACTTCCATTAATATGAACACTATTGAAATGCCTAGATTAGTGTCATTAATAGATACTTAAGTAAAATAATATTCCAATCCAATCTAGTCAAATATGCATTTTATTAACTGCCTCTTATATGCAAGACACTAACCTAGTCACTGAGGATACAAAAATAAAATGGGGCAAAAACCTTGGATCATTACCAACTGCCTCCTGTGGATGTGGAGGGTCCTACAGTAGCAGAGGCATGATTTCCCTTGACCTCATAATTTCCCCATATAATATGTCTTATTACCAGTATATTCTAAATTTTTGCTCCTTCTTTCCATTGGTGCTGTGTGTGCTAGTTGGAGAATATGCTCCAGGTTCATTAGGGGAATGTTTTAGAGGTACTGTTACTTTGTCCATCCTAATAACTGCCTTTGTTATGGGCTAGTTGAGACTACTGGCTGAGTATGAAAACTGAATACACTGGTGGGGGCTCATGAGTTATAGGTTTAGAAGTCTGACCCAACACAGTACCTTGAAACAGGGGGAATTATCACACCCCTGGGGACCCAACCTGCAAACCTATCATTGTTAAATTGGTGTGCGTTGCCCAGAAGTAGTACTGTACATACTGAACAAATTGGGGGATAGAATCTGGACCTATGGCTTCAGTGATATAGAAAACTACCAGATGAGGAATTCTTTCTACCAATGCACACTGTCACTGATCCCCGTTACTTTAGGTGCCCTCCCTCTGTGGATTATCTCCAATTTATCCTATGCATAGCTTGTTTGTACAAAATTAGGTGTTAACTCTCTCAGTAGAGATCCTTTATGGAAGGGACTTTCTTTTGCCTTTTTTTGGTAACCCCAACAGTTTCTGGAACATAGTAAGCATTTAGTAGGTGTTTATTGACTTGCTTACTGAATGACTTTTAGTCTTGTACAATTGCCTAGAGCAACGGGAGTGACTTGGCCAGGGTCACACAGACATTATGTATGAGAAGCATGACTTGGACCAAGGTTTTCTGGCCTTGATCCAGCTCTCTGTCCACTAGACAGGTTTTATGTATAGACAATATATGTATTACGTATTACTTTTATATCATATATATGTACTATACATAGACAATATGTGTATTTATGTGTAGATAACATATACAAATATATAGCCTTCCCAAAATACCAGGTAATTTCCAGGGGGAAGAGGTTCTGTGCCCTGGGGATCAGCAAAGTCCTCATGCAGAAGCTGATCCTTGAATTAAGCTTTAATAGAAACCAGAGGGGTGGATGGCATATTCAGAAGTTCTGGTGTGAGAGCTGCTGAGCCCTTCTCAGGGATGCGCATCCACCTTTCACACAACTCTCACCTTTGACTCCAGGAAACTGTTGCAAGTAGAACGGCCACACTTCAGTAACACCATCTTGGCAGATGCACTAAAGCAGGCTGAGGACAGCCAAGGGGTCTCAAACCCACTGGTGAATTAGGGGGGTGTCTACCCCAAAAATATGAAAGCTGCCCTGATGGAACGGGCAATTGAGAACAATTTGTTCCAACAGCCATGGAAGTGGCTGAAGTAGGCACTGTGGAGTGCGTAGAGTTCGGTCAGGCATTGAAGATGCTAAGGTCGTCCACTGCATCTGGGGCCATCGACAGCTGTCCTGACACTGGACTTCAATGACTGGAAAAAAAGAGGGAGCCAGATGACTTTGTGCAATCCTGCCTCCTTTAAATCTAATTTAAGAGCAAGTCAAGACATCACCCCATTGGTCATTGGTCCTCTTCGAAAATGATGATTGAACAACTAAAAGGAATGAGAGATTCTGAGAGGAACAGGTGAGGGGAGAGCAGGCTCCCTTTCATTGCCCTGCCCCCACACCAGGCTGCACTCACATTGAAGCCAGATTGCCTTGTCCATCCTGGAGCTCAGGAGAGCTACTCTCTCTTCCAGAGGGGATCAAAGTGCTAGCCTTCCCCCTCCCAAAGGAATTCTGTAGAGATACAGAGAAAGCATGGAAGGGTTGCCCTCACATGGCATTTCTTTCCCCACCTCTCAGCTTCCTGGTGGTCCTGGCTCTGCTCTGTGTTTGTGGTCTGCTCTTGGCACTCAGCCCTCGTTAGCATCCCCGCCCCACTCCCTCTGTAGAAGCACTTATTAAATATCCCATTACTCATCTGGGTTTTTTAATCTTGCTCCATATCCCAGCCGTCCCTCTGGGCTCTTCCTCTTCTGGTCACCATTATTCTGGGGAGAAGAACAGGAATAGAACTGAAGAGTTCAGTGGCTGTGTCTGTGTGTCCATATCCATGTGACAGTGGGCAGGGGGAATGGGAATTTGCCTATATTAAAGGAATCTGTGAGTGCAGATGTATCTATATTTCATTACATATTATTACAGTCTATTTGTATATAACATGTATGTTATATTTAGCATATAGTTGTATAGAGTATATATTTGCATATGGTATATGTTGTATCTACTATATATTGCATATATATTTCTGTATGAGTGAATATATTTACGTGTAGGTGTGTCACTATAGCTATGTGTATAGATGAATGTTTATGGCACGTGTGTGTTTGTGTGTGTTTAAGTATGACTATGGGAATACATACATGGGTACATGAACACATTAGTGAGTCTGAATGGCAACATCTTACTGTGGAAAGAGACCTGAATTTGGAGTCAGAAGCCTTGAGCTCAAATCTTGTTTTGGTCACTTGCTTTCTGGGAAAACTTGGGCAAAGTCCATCTCCAGGTTTCAGTTTCCTTATCTATAAAAAGGAGTATTTGAGGTAAGATTAAAACTCAGGTCCTCCTGACTTCAACTCCAACACTTTGTCCATCATACCACACTGAAAAAAGGAAGAAGATGGAAAAGAAGGTAAAACCAGTCTACTGTCCCATCCCCTTTCTCTTTCCTCTTCAGGGTGACTGGTTTCTTGGGATTGGGAAAACCAAACAAATTCCCCCAATCTTCCAAGGAGCCTATCAGATAGGTGGGGGGAGGGTGGGGAGACAAAGAAGGGCTTGAAGAAAGTGAGATTTGAGTTGAGGTTTGAAGGGAACCAGAGAAACTAGGCACTGGAGGTGAGGAGGAAGAGTATTCCAGACATAGAAGCCAGCCAGTGTAAAAGGGCAGAGATAGAGTGTTGTGTATGAATGTAACAACAAGGAGACAGCCATACTGACTGCAATGAGGGCAGTAAAATGTAAGAAAACTGGAAAGGCAGGGAGGTGCCAGGTTATGCAGAGCTCTACATGCCTCTGGACTTAATAGTTGATCCTGGAAGTAATAAGGAGCCAATGCAGTTTAAGGAGCACAGTGTTGACATGGGCAGACCACTTTGGGAAAATCACTTTGGCAGCTGATTGGAGGAGGGATTGGAGCTGGGAGACATTAGAGGCAGAAAGAGAAACAAGAATGTTCTTGCAATAATCCAGATGAGAGGAGATAAAGGCAGTGACTGTATGTGCAGAGGGAAGTGGATAAGGGATGTTATGAATGTTTTTGCAGCTTTTGTTGTTCTTTTTAATCTTGTCTGGTTCTTCTTGACCCTATTTGGTGTTTTCTTGGTGAAGATACTAGAGTGGTTTGCCATTTCCTTTTCCAGCTCATTTCACGGATAAGGAAACTGAGTCAAACAGGGTTAGGTGACTTGCCCAGGGTCACACAGCTAGTGTCTGAAGTTGGATTTTAACTTGGGTCTTCCTGCCTCCAGGGCCAGCACTCTATCCACTGTACCACCTAGCTCTCTGAATTATAAAATTAGCAATATTTGGCAATGGATTGGTTATGTTGGGGTGAGTAAGGATGAGGGGTGCAAACCTGGGGTGACTGAGAACATCACAGTAATAACAGGAAAATTTAGAAAAGGAGGTTTAGGGGAGGTATGGAAATAATGAAATCTGTTTGGAACATGTTGAGTTTGAGATGCCTACAGGACATCCAGTTTGTGGGGTCCAACAGGGAGTTGATGATGCCCTCCTAGAGCTGGGGATATATTATGATCCCATATATAGATCCAGGAATCAACTGCATGGATGCACTTGAACCTATAAGAGCTGATGAGATTACCAAGAAAGAGACTATAAAGGGAAAGAGGGTCAGGCCAGAGCCCTGGAGAATGCCCAAGGTTAATGGCATGACCCAGGTGAAGGTTCAGAAAAGCAGACCCAAAAGGAAGAGTATGTTCCCCTCAGCCAGTACACAGGGAGGGAAAGATTGTTCCCTAAACTCCCTCCTCCCTGGCTTCTAGCCTGATCAGAATTAAGTCCACTCTGGTTAGACAATAGGAATTCAAATCTGGGAAATGAGTAACAATTCCTTGCCTATCATAGCAACATCATTATCATAAGGTGCAGACTACACCTGTAAAATGAACAGGTTGGACTCAATATCTTTTTTCCATCATATTTTATTTTTCCCCAGTTACATGTAAAGACAATTTTTAACATTTATTTTAAAAAATATTTGAGTTATAGTTTTCTCTCTCCCTCTCTCACCTCCCCCCTCCCTAAAACAATAAGCAATTTGATATCGGTTATACATGTTCAATAACGTAAAATATATTACCATATTAGTCATGGTGTGAAAGAAGACACAGAACCAAAGGGGGGGGAGAGAAAAAGAGAGAGAGATAGACAGACAGACAGCGACAGAGAGAGAGAGAGAGAGAGAGAGAGAGAGAGAGAGAGAGAGAGAGAGAGAGAGAGAGAGAGAGAGAAAATAAAAGAGAGAGAGAGAGAGAGAGAGAGAGAGAGAGAGAGAGAGAGAGAGAGAGAGAGAGAGAGAGAGAGATGGTGTGCTTTGATTTGTATTCAGACTGCATTCATTCTTTCTCTGGAGGTAGACAGAATTTTTTATCTTGAGTCCTTTGGAATTGTTTTGGATCATCGTATTGCTGAGAAAAGCTAAGTTATTCACAGTTGGTCCTCATACAGTAATACTGTTAGTACATACAATGTTCTGGTTCTGCTCACTTCACTTTGCATCAGTTCCAAGTTTTTCTGGAATCTGCTCATCATCTCTTACAGCATAGTAATATTCCATTACAGTCATGTACCACAACTTTTTCAGTCATTCCTCAGTTGATGAGTATCCCTTGAACATAGCATCTTTTTTATTAATTCAATTTATTTGTTTTTAGTCTTCAACATTTACTTCTATAAGTTTTACATTTTTCCTCCTCCTCTCTCTCCCTTCCTCCCCTCTCCCTCCCCAAGACAACCTGCAATCTGATATAGGCTTTACATATACACTCCTATTAAACATATTTTCATATTAGTCACATGTGGGACATCACCTGGTTGTGGGATCTGTATATAGAAGAATTATAATGAATGGGAGAAGCCATGAGAAAGAAAAAAGTCTGCTTTGCTCTGCATTCCAACTCCATAGTTCTTTATCTGGATGTTGATGGCATTTTCCATCATGAGTCTTTTGGAAATGTTTTAGATAAGACTCAGTATCTTAAGATGCTTTCTAGATCAATGATGCTATGGTCTTTAACAGGCTGTGTCCATAATATTATGGTGGCTGCTTTGTGGCAAGGCCAGACCTATAATCTAATTAGAACAAAGGACAGGGGCAGCAGCCCTGTACTAAAAGATGATGCTGGTCAGCCTTGAGGATTGGTACATAAGAATGGTGGAGGCTCGAGTTCAAGTTGAGATCAGATGGGAACAAGGTGTCACCCTCTCTAGTCATTGGGTGAGCCTCTGTGGTTAGATTGGGATATTTAAGACAAGATTTTCATGTTCCAAAATGCAATTAGCCAGTTCTGTGCTTTCCATTTAATATTTTCCTTCTATCTTGTAATCACCTTTAAGTCATTAAAAAAAAAATTCAACCTTTGTTTGCAGTGAACAAAGGAACAGAGGAAGAAGTTTGTTCATTCTAAGACCTTGTTGTCATTTGTTCTTCCTTCTCGAAGAGGACCGGGATGTCAGGAAGGTGATGACAGTGAATTGGATTTAAGTGAGGGAGGGCTGTTTATGTTTCAGCCATTCTAAAATGTAACGATTAGGGGAAATGGGTTCCTTGGAAGTCAGACAGACACTAGTGTATGATTGAGGTGGTAGCAGGGAAGGGAGCTGTTAACTCAATAACATTTGGAGGAGCTTGTTAGAGAGTATAAAAAATCTCCCAGGTGCTGGTCTAAAGTTCAGTTGTAAGCTTTCCCCTGACCCCATGCCCAAATGGAATGTTTCTTTAAGACAAGTCAATAAACATTTATTGAGCACCTACTATGTGTTAGGTGTTGGACCTCTACTCACTCCTCCAAAGCCCTGCTCTCCTATACTCTGTGCCCATCTCAGCTCCTCAGTGCTTCCTCTCAATGCAATAGGTCAATTATTCCCCCACACCCATCAACTGCCTGGTAATGCCCAGTTCAATTTGCTCTCAGTGCCCAGGATCACATGGGCTTTGGCTGGCACAGCCCAGACATCCAAACCCCAGGCTTCCCCTGGCAGCAAACCCTGCAAGGGAATCCCAAGATGACCATGGGAAGCAATTTGGAAGCTGCCAAATTGTGTTGGTTGAAAACTTAATTGGGTGTAGAAAACCAAGCTTGGGAGAAACCGGAGAAAGGCATGGGAGGTTGATCTGTAGCAGGCACATAATGCTGGGCTGGTGCTTCATCGGTCAGCCAGTGGTGTCCACATCACCTGGTTGTGGGACATGTGAATATACCAACCAAGCAATCAAGAAACATTTATCAAGAACCTACTATGTGTAAGTTGCTATCTGGGGATACAAAAAGTGAAACAATCCCTGCCCCCAAGGAGTTTATATTCTACTATTTCTTCTGTCCCTCTCCACTCCCTTTTCTTACCTCAACGCCATAGGTTGGAGCAGGGAGCAGCCCAATGGGGAGATCTGGGAAATGCACCTCAAAGAAATTTCAAGTCACTTTTTTGTTCCTCCTAGTCCCTGGCTGGAAGATAAGGCATGCTGGTCCTATACCTTAATTCGCTTATTTGGGACTCTTTTCCTCTTCTTTGTATCTTACATAAAATTAACTGCCACATATACGGCTACAATCCCATCAATGCCTTGTCCTTCTAGCTGAACCAAGCACTACTGCCTCCCACACATATGCCAACTTCTGTTTCTACTCCTGCCCATATACTTTATGCCAGCTAATTCTCTTTCAACCCCCTCCCCTAACACACTCAGTCATTCTCGTCTTCCAAACCTTAGCTAAAGCCATTTCCTGTACATAAAATGCCCTCTAGTTTTGTCTATTGAATTCCTACCTAAATCTTCAAGCCTGACTCTTCTAGGGAGCCTTTCCTGATGTCTCCTGTCAGTAATGACCATTCCCTCATTAGAACACACACATCATATTGCGTATTACAGTAATCGGGATTGGTCTTTTCTCCCTAATAGACAACAAGCTCCCTGGGGGCAAGGTTCAGATACTTACATAAATGTCATTATCTCCTGGTTCCTAGCATAGTGCTTTGCTCACAAATACATAATAAATGTTTGTGGAATTGAAGCAAACTGAATTGAAACTAAATTGTGTTAAATCGAATTGAAGGAACCCAACTGAAATGCACTGAATTGGATTGAACTTGAATGAAATGAATGAATCGAACTGAATTGTCTGAACTGAATGGAAATAAGCTTAACTGATCGGAATTGGACTGAACTGAACTGAATTGGACTAAGGATGAAGTGAAATGAATTACGTGCCAGACTGAACTGAGCTGAGCTGCATGAAATTGGATGGAAATAAATGGAATTAATTTACCCTGGAAGGAAAAGAGTTAAAATAAACAATTAACTTGAAACAAAATAAATTGTTCTGAATGTAATTACAACAAAGTGAATTGAATTAATTTGAATTTAAATAAAATGAATTGAATTGAAATCCGTTGAATTGTAGTGAAATGGGAGGATGGAAAGGGCCCGAAACAGCTGGCCCGGCCCAGATTGTCAGGGGCTGCTACCACTGGCCTCCTTCCTGTAGCCCAGACTTAGGCTCTCAGGGGCTGAGGCTGGCTCAGTGCTCCGTTACTCGCTCGAGGTGACCTACCGGGTGGGTAATTATGGGGCATTAGGCTGATTGCCTTTTTCAAGCGAAACAAATAGTGCCAGAGCCTTGAAGCATCACCGCTGGGTTCAGTTACTGAAGCTGATACCTAAAGTTGGGGCAACCCCCACCCCCAGTCTCTTTCCCTCTCTCTGCTTCTTCTCCTCTCTCTCTCTCTCCCTTCCCCTCCTCCCCCCCCTCTCCTTCTCCTTCTCCCCACTACCACCACTCCCTTTCCCCTCCCTTTTCCTGCTTCACTACGAAGCTGACAGTCTCCCTTGCTAAGCGATGAAAAATATCTTGACAGAGCCTTTGTTGGTTTTCCATAAAAGAAAATCGTTTCTACAAAGAGAAAGCCTCAGGTAGCTTTTAACCAGCGCTGGGGAAGCCTGGGGCAGAACGTGTTTAAGCTGGAGGCGGCTGTCACTAGGGGAGAGGAGGGGGGAGAGAATGAGAGATAGCCTCCCTCTCCTTCCCTCCCTCCTTTGGTCCTTTTCTAACTCCCTCCCTCCTTTTTTCCTTCCCTTTCCTCCTTCCCTCCCTCCCTCCTTTTTCCTTCCCTTCCTCCTTTTCCCGATTCCTTCCCCCTCTCCCTCCTTTTCTCCTTCTCTTAATCCCTTCCTTTCCTCTTTCCTCCCTCCCTTCTCTTCTTCTCTCCTTCCTTTCTCCCAGAGAGGCCCTCACTGCATTAGCTGATGGAAGTGGTTCCTGCCCGGGGCCTGATTGAGTTTGCTCAGCCAACGACCAGTGGGAGACAGAACCTTTCTAAAGAGTAGGGGAAAAGGAAAAATCAATATTAATCAGGGGCGACTGGCATTATCATAAGAGAAATTTTAAGCAGCTGTTGGCCTGATGTGGGGGAGGGAAGGGGACTTAGCACATGTCATTTGTCTCTGAGGGAAGAGGAGGAGAAGTGAGAGGGGGAGGGGGAGCTAGTGCTGAGAGAAATTACGAGCCGCCTGGGGTTGTTCTTTTAAAAAAAAAAAAATATATATATATATATATATCTATTGAACCTGCATTATTAACGCAAACCCTAGCATGGGGGAGGGGAGCCTGAGCCTCTAACTGGAGTTAAGAGAGAGATGAATATATTCATTCCACTCAGGGTAATTGAGTGAACAATTGGAGTGTTTCTACAGCCCATAAAACTGCCTGATTTGTGGAGAAGGGAACCATCCGCCAGACTTGATGGGAGTAGGAATGTGCAGGAGGAGGGACCACACTAGGGGCTGAGGCTGTGAAGTCCGGAGGGTAAGGAAGGGGAAGCTAAGGAAACTGACCTGAAGTTAAGACTCCTGGCTTTGGCTCTTCACTAACCTTTCCTCTCTTTTATTATATCATCTCTACTCTTTCCCTCTCCCACTAAAAAAAAATAAAACAAAACAAAACAAAAACAACTTGATATGGTCCCTTTTCTCTCCACTCACACAGCCACCATCTGGGTTTAGGCCCTTACCTTATCACATCTTACTGGAAAAAAACCCACGTTGTCCTGGTTTTCAGTTCTCCCCTCTCCAATCCAGTTGAATTTTATATATACATATATATATATATTTATATAGATATCTCTCTCTATATATATATATACACACACACATACATACATATATATATATATATATATATATATATATATATATCTGCTGAAATAATCTGAAGGCACAGGCCCCTCATCATGTCACTCCCCCTCAAGAATTTTCAGTAGCTCCTTATGACTCTAGGATAAAAATAAACCTTCCTCAGCACAGCATTCAAAGCCCTTCTGAGTGTCTTCAGTCTATGTTTACATCTAATCAGTCACTTTCACACACTCCACATTTCAAGCAAACAAGCCTACTTTAGATTTCTGAGTTCAGGATCTCATCTCCCACCTCTGGACCTTTGCTTCCCGCCCCCCCCATGCCTGAAATGTACTTTCTCCTCACCTTCCTTTCTTAAAATCCTTGCTTTTCTTTGAGACTCAGCTTACATGCCACTTCCTACCAAAATTCTTTCTTGATTTATAGTCCAAGCTGCCAATTTGACATAGTCATAGAATTCAAACCCAGGTCCTTTGACTCCAGAGGCATTAGTATATATGGGGGAACCAGGCTTAAGCACAACCAGGTGCTGAAATGTTTTGGTCACAGCAAGTTGTGAACCAGTCATGGAGATTATGGGAAGGAAATGCCGATACATGTGTTGTTAGCTTTGTATCACTTCTCAAGCTTTCTTATATTAATTTATCTATTTACAGATTTAAATTAGAATGTAAACACCCTGAAAAAGGTACTTTTTCTCACTTTTGTTTTGGTATATCTGTGCCTAGAAGAGAGCCTTATTTGTTGGATTGGATTTCCCCTCTAACATCTCTCCACCCCGATATTTTAGGAACTTGAAAGGATTTTAGAGTCTAACACCCTCATTTCATATTAGGAAACTGAGGTTCAGAAAAAGTAGAGGGACTTGTCTGAGATCACACAGGTAGTTAGGAGAGAAGTGGTATTTGAAACCAGGTTTTCTGACTGCAAATGTTTTCCATTTCACTACAGTGACAGACCAGTTTCTAGAATCACTTCCCTTCACAAACCTTAAAAAGCTGTCATTCCCCCAGCTACAAACACTGGGCATCTCCCTTGCCTTGTGTAAAGACCCTGACTTCCTTCCTGTGTTCCCACTGCCTTTGGGGTAACTTGGAGAAACTTGGAGGTTCTAGAAAATCTGTTAATTTGCAAATGGAGGAAGGGAAGCAATTTGAGTGAATCTCTCCAGATGTCAGTTCTCCATATGAGAAAAGGGAGCAGTAACCCCTTCTCTTCTAGAGATTTGGGAAAAATTAGCCCTGCTTTTATATTTCCCAGCTATTCATAGGTTCTGGAGCCTGGAATAATAAGCCTGGAGGGGATCTGGGAGATGTAGCCAAAGCAAGAGTGTCCAGAAGCTAATTTGTGAATAAGGACTCAGGGCCATCTGGAAACAGACTGCCAGCTCCCCAGGAGATAAGACAGGCTGAAAAAATCACAGAAATCTATGTTCTTTCCCTCTCCCTATATAAATTGTCATGTAAGGCATTTTAAGGTACCATTTATGGATGGTACCATATTCCATATTGCAAATGTCAAATATCATTTTTATTGAGTAGCAGTGGAAATACTGGGTATAGTTCCATTGTGAATGAGTCAATGGACAGGCATTTATTAAGCACATACTCTGTGCTCTAAGAATCATTATAAAACAAATCCCTAATACTCCAAGAATATGGGATTTTATCTATTTTATCCACTTTCCATGATGGAAGTCATACTCTTTTATCCAATCCTGTGTTCCTGTAACCAAAGCATTTCAATAAAGATGAAGAAACAGTCCCTGCCCTCAAGGAGGTTTCATTCCCATACATCCATAGAAATAATAACAGTCATTCTACCTACCTCAAGGAGTGGTTGTAAAGAAAGCCCTTTCATGGATTAGAAACCACCTAGTCTAGTTTTACAGATGAATTTAAGGACCAGAGACATTAGGTGACTAACCCAATGTCTCTCAGATGACAAGTGATAGAGTCAAGTTTGAACCCAGGTTCTCCAATTCCCAGTCCAGTTTTCTCTCTCTTATTGCTTCCGGTTGCTAATAGATTATCATTCCACATAATAGAATAGGTCCTATTTTCAATATTGGGACATTTGACAACCATTGTTGTTGGCATAGAAAACTCTAATCCTTTTTCTCATTGATCATACAGATCAATGTCACCCTGCCAGTTACCTGGTCAGAGGTTTCTCTTCTCTAGTTCTCCTAAATGAAGACTGAGAGCAAACACTTCCTCTGTCAAACACAGGGTCCTTTCAAATTCACAGGATTGGTTCCAAGATCTAAGCATTTACCATCACTTTATTATTATATTGGGTGTTATTGGTGGAAATTTGTAAAAGATCATTTGCTTGAAAAAAAAATGAAAATGGATTTTAAATGAAAAAAAATTTTTACAAAAGTCAGAAAGCCACATTGCAAAGGGTCCTGATGGGTTTGGGATCATCTCCATAAAGAAACCAGATTGTTAGTGGGCAGCTAGGTGGGTCAGTGGATATAGAATACTGGGCCTGAAGTCAGAAAGACTCCTCTTCCTGAGTTTAAATTTGGCCTCAGATATTTACTCACTGTGTTACCCTAGAAATATCATTTGACACTGTTTACCTCAGTTTCCTCCTCTGTTAAAGTGAGCTGAAGAAGGAAATAGCAAACCACTCCAGAATCTCTGCCAAGAAAATTCCAAATGGGGCTTTCAGCTTTTCTCCCAAGCTCAGTGCCAGGTTCTGCCGCTTCAGTCTCATCCCTGAAACAAAATGGTGAAGGTCGGAATCAACAGATTTGGCTGTATTGGGCACCTGGAGACCAGGGCTGCATTCACCTCGGGTGGAGCAGATATTGTGGCCATCAATGACCCCTTCATTGACCTCAACTACATGGTTTATATGTTTCAATATGATTCCACTCATGGCAAATTCAAGGGCACTGTCAAGGCTGAGAATGGGAAGCTGGTGATCAATGGAAAAGCCATTACCATCTTCCAGGAATGGGATCCCACCAATATTAAATGGGGAGATGCTGGAGCCGAGTATGTTGTAGAGTCCACTGGGGTCTTTACCACCATGGAAAAGGCTGGGGCTCACTTGAAGGGTGGAGCCAAGAGGGTCATCATCTCTACCCCTTCTGCTGATGCCCCAATGTTTGTGATGGGAGTGAACCATAAGAAATATGATAATTCCCTTAAGATTGTCAGTTATGCTTCCTGTACTACCAACTGCTTGGCCCTCTCGGCCAAGGTCATTCATGCAACTTTGGCATTGTGGAAGGACTCATGACTACAATCCATGCCATTACTGCTACCCAGAAGACAGTAGATGGCCCCTCTGGTAAGCTGTGGTGTGATGGGCATGGTGCTGCCCAAAACATCATCCCTGCTTCCACTGGTGCTGCTAAGGCTGTAGGCAAGGTCATACCTGAGCTGAATGGGAAGCTCACAGGCATGGCCTTCCGTGTTCCTGCTCCCAGTGTATCTGTTGTGGATCTGACCTGTCACCTGGAGAAACCTGCCAAATATGATCATATCAAGAAAGTGGTGAAGCAAGCATCAGAGGGACCCTTGAAGGGCATCTTGGCTACACAGGGGACCAGACTGTATTTTGTGACTTCAACAGGAACACTCACTCTTCTACCTTTGATGCTGGTGCTGGTATTGCCCTCAATGACCATTTTGTCAAGCTCATTTCTTGGTATGACATGAGTATGGTTATAGCAACTGTGTAGTAGACCTCATGGTCTACATGGCCTGCAAGGAGTAAAGCAGAAAGCCATGGATCTTCATCCCCACCCAAAAAGCAGAGTTCCACCACTGGGGAGCCCACCTTCCTAAGCTATGTTCCTACACTAGGGATCCCATGTCCCATTCACATCCTTGTTCCAAAGCACCCCTGTAGTAGGGGGAGAAGCCTAGAGTCTTGTATTGTGTACCATCAATAAAATCACCATATTCAGTGCAAAAAAAGAAAAAAGAAAGGAAAATCCCAAATGGGGTCATGGCGAATTGGATACCACTGAAGAAATAACTCAACAATAACAGTGGTAAGGAATGAGGACTTCTGGGAAATCCCAGACTCTTCCCTGCTAGACACACAGAAAGGAGCTGGAGAAGAGAGGTGGCAGACCCTAAACACTCCAGGACTCTGAATTAAGTTTCTATTGTGGGGAATAATTCCAATCCTGAGCCCCAAGTCTTGCCCCAGAGGTACCCCTAGGAATTTCCATCCCAAAGTTTTTCCCTTTAAATAATGATGACTAGGGAGAGGTCACTCCATGTTTGGCTTTTTCTCCCTAAAACTTTGTTTAAAACTACAATCCAAAAAAAAAAGACACAAAACTCTACCCTAAACAAAAATTTAAAAATCTACTCCATAACAATGTTTGGTGCTAAATGGGTGTGCTGATTTTGGACTTGGAAGTAAAATGAGGCAAAAATGGAATTCTATACCCTGGAGGACTGGAGAGGAAAGAAGAGGTTTTTCATAGTACCCTAATGTCATAGTCTTTGGAGCTGGCAGGGACCTTAAAGGTTTATTATATTAATTATTATATTAAATAATCCAGTCTCATCATTATAGACGTTAAGGCCAAAGTGAGTGAAGCGTCTGCCTGTCGTCATAGAATTAGTAAGGAGCAGAGCTCAGATTTGAGCTCAGGTCTCCTAACCAAGACCCAAATCTAAGCCAGACTTCATACTCAGACTTGACACTCTTTGTTTCTCTCCTGGTGCGGCTGACCTACATAGAACCATGTGTACTGGTCCCCCCCCCCCACCCCCCACTTAATTCAACAAACATTTACTGAGTGCCCACTGGGTTCAAAGCACCGCACTCTGGAGGCTACAGAGATGAATTAAAAGCAATCCCTGACCTCTGGGAGCCCCCAATATAGAAGGGGAGGTGAGGCCAGAGCACACATAATAACAGTACAAGGCAGAATGTGGAAAATGTTAGTAGAAGGGTGTGACCACAGAAGGTTTCAGAAGAGAAAGAAAACATCTCTGACAGAGGATGGTCAAGAAAGCCTTAATGGAAGAGGTCTTGGAGGTTGGAAAAGAATTGGATAGGCAAAGATCAGAGAGGATTTTAGGTGGAGAGAATGATATAAACAAAGGGAATTTCCAGGATGCGGTCAGGTAATGGTAAGAGCTACAGTTTAGCTCTAAAGAGAAAAAGGGAAACAGATGCTGGGGAAGAGAAGCTTGGTATTCAGTTGTGGGGGGGCTGTATATGTCTAGTTAAGGAATTTCTGTTGTGTTGTTGGGGTTTTTTTCCAGCAAATAAGGGGAAGACACAGAAGACTAACAATGAGCAGAGAGAGTAACATGGCCAGAGCTGGACATTAGGAAGATTAGCCCAGAAGGAAGGATTGTGGAGGAAGCACAGAAGGGAGGATGACCAGCTTAAGAGGCTGGCACAATAGTCCAGACATGACACAGGGAGACCCCCACAGGAATTAAAATGGATCTCCTGCAATTAAAATCCAGTCAATGACATCTGTCTCTATCATACCCTTTATTCATCCTTATGCTATTTTCCCTCAAGGGGAAGAACAAGAGATCGACTCATTCCCTCTGGGATTCAGAGGGATCGGCTAGGAGTCTCCTCCTTCCAGGGGGGTTCACAACGTAAAAGAGGATTCTAGGGAGAGCAATGCTGAGCCCAAAGAAATGAAATGATGATAATAATAGCTAACATTTATATAATTCTCTATGCTAAGTGCTTTACAGTTAAGATGCCCTCCCCAACAACCTTGAGAGATAGGCACTATTATTATCATTCTCATTTCACAGATGAGGAAACTGAGGCAGACAAAGGTTAAATGACTTGTCCAAGGTCATGTAGACAGTAAATATATGAGGCCAGATCTTCCTGAAGCTCCATCCTGTAATAATAGATTGATAACAACTCCACTGACAATGATGGGATCTCAAGCCCTGATCAACATTTTGGTTTATGTCAGGGGTTTGGAGGGGGTAGGGGTTGGGGAAGATTCTCATCAACCATCACATTACACTATGTCATCAGCGATCTTCTCTGCTTATGCATAAGGTCAACCCTGCCTAAAAGGGGCAGTGTCATGAAAAGAGATTTCAGGGTTCAAAGGACCTGAGTTCAAATTCCACCTCTGATGCAAGCTACCTGTGTGACTTTGGGTAAGTCAATTAACCTCTCCAGGGCTCAATTTCTTCATCCATAAAATGAGAGGACTGATCTAGATGCCTCTGGAGTCTCTTCTAGTTCGAAATCGACGGGGCTAATGGAGTGTCTGCCATGGGGATAGGAACACAGGAAAGACATTTCCCACATGTCCTCAGCTTGTGAGAACATCTGAGCAGCATGACGTGAGAGAAATGGATGAAAACAGGATTTTTTTTAATAGAGGAGAAAATTGGCAGTCTCCTCCGGGAACCTGCTCTCCTCATGCTTTCTGAGGCACAAAAGCCCTGAAGTCCAGCCATCCAACCTTTCCAAACAAGCAAGCCCATCTCCTGTTCAGAAATGTGTCATGGGAGTGGGCCTGGGGCCACAGGGACTCAGCAGGGAACTTCAGCTGTTTCAGAGGTTAGGAGTTCAAATCTCAGCTTGGTCTCCCACTCAGCCCACTGGCAAGCTCTGCATCCAGATGGGAGCCAGAGAAAGGGGCTGAAATGAGATCTTACCTTGGAGGCTTCAACTAAGGCTGGGGTGGAGAGACGCCAGAGCACTTCCTTGGGAAAAAAGAAGTTGGACCTAATGCTTCAGTTACTCTATGGTGGAGAACCATTAGTGCTATGATCTTATAAAAGTTCTATCTCTATATTTCTCCACATCTGTTATCTATGTTGCCAATGAACAGGTGACTCCAGGTAAGGGCTTAAGATCATAGGATACTAAATGTTGAGAAATAAAAGAACTTAAAACCATCAAGTCCAACCCCACTATTTTATAGATGAGGAAAGTGAAGCACAGAATAGTTCAATGGCTTACCCAGGGTCACAGAGTTAGTAAAGTGCCTGAGGAAGCATTGGAACCCAGGCATTCCAGATTCCAAGTTTGGGAGCCTATCCACAAGCAACATAGAAGTAGACAATGGTCAACACCAAACCATTAGTAATAAGTGGAAGAGTTCCCAGAAAGGGAAACACACCCTAAGAGATCTTTTGAATCACAGAATGGAAAATTTTGATAGACTCATTTAGACGAGACTCCTGGCTTATACAAATAGGGAAACCCAGGTTCAAAGGAAAGAAGAGGCTTCCCTAAAATAATAGGTTTCTGGAGAAGCTAAGACCAGGATCCAGGACTCAGCACAGGATTTTTGGTTGGGTTCCCCCCACCACTGCCACTTCACAAATTTGTAACTGTGTTCCTGGGGAATTTCATTTTGTTTTTGGAATGGGCCTGTAATTTCATTGGTATAAGTAGTTCCCAGGGAGAAAATCTATCTACTAATACAGATCAGCATCTTCTCTATAACTTACAGTGCCTGGGGCATAGACATATCAAGTGGCTTGCCTAAGGTCACACAGCTAGTATGTGTCAGAAGTAGGACCTGAACCCAGATCTCTCGGGTTCTGAGGCCATCTCTCTATCCACTGTGCCATACTGTATTTCCTGAGGATTAGAATCCTAGCCTAGTAGATATATAGATTCTTTTTTTTTAAAGCAATTGGGGTTAAGTAACTTGCTCAAGGTTACATGGCCAGTTATTTCTGGGTGTGGTGCTGAGTATCTGAGCCCAGATTTGATCCCCAGGTCATTCTGACACTGGAGCTGGTGCTCTTACTCTCTGTGCTACCTGGCCATGCCTAAGCAATTGGGGTTAAGTAACTTGCTCAAGGTTACATGGCCAGGTGTTTCTGGGTGGGTGCTAAGTGTCTGAGCCCGGGATTCAATCCCCAGGTCATCTCGAAACTGGAGCCGGTGCTCTTACTCGCTGTGCTACCTGGCCGCCCCAGATATATAGATTCTTGGTGTCATAGAATCTCAGAGGAGGAAAATGCTGTAGAAGACTATTCCAATTTTTACTCAATGTAGGAAAACCTGCACTCCTGACCAAAGGATATTCAATTTCTGCTTGGATACCTCCCATGACCAGCATCTTGACACCTCACAAGGATTATTGTTCTATGATTGGACAGTTCTGAATGCTGGAATTCTTCTGACAGCTCCCAGCTCTCTTCTCCTCCCCTATCCCACCTCCACACTATTGATCCTCATTTTGCTCTCTGGGGATCACAACAGTTGGGTACTCCATCTCCCAAGCAAACTCTTAGCTAGATTAATGTAACACCAATTCTAAACTTGGTCCCCAAGGCACTTGGCATCATGGGGCAAACATCCCCCTGCAATAGAACTCCATGGCATTATTTCAGGTCATTGGTATTCCCTTTATTGTTACTTGATAGAAAGAAGTCTGTGACATGTAGTAGAGGTGGCCCACTTGGACCACTTCTCAGGGTGGAAGTGGGAAGTAAAGGGTAAGCATGGTTGGCTGAAACCATGGAGCTACCTCTAGACAGGAACTTGGAGGTTATTTATTCTGACCCCTTCTTTTGGTAAGGAGTAAGCCTTAGTTCAGAGCAGTGAAGCGACCGTAGGATCAGAGCCAGGAGTCAAATACAAGCCCTCTGTCCACAAGGTCACTCTGTTGCTTCCTACATTGTTCTGATCATGAAACTCCATTCTAAAACATTCATTCCTCCCCTTTGCCAAATAAAGTTCATGTTCTTGATCCTGGATTTCAAGGTCTTTCACAATTTGGCCACGGTCTATCAGCTTTATCTGCCATTTACATGTTCTATGGTTCAAACTGAATTACCCTTTTCACCCTGACCTCTGCCATAATACTGTCATTTATATAGTGCCTTGGTATCCTATACTAAGTACCCATGACACTTGGGGCAGGGTGGTGCAGTGGATGGAGGGTTATTTGGGGGTCAGAAAGACTTGTCTTTGTGACCTCAGGGGTTAGCTGGGGAAAGGGAAGATGTAGGGCCCTCTTCCTGCAAGCTCAGCCACCTCCCCATCACCACCCCCAACAGCCAACGACTGTCTCCTTCCAGAAAGCCAACACTTTCTCCATTCCTTCCTTGAGCTGGAGTGTTGAAGGAGACATTGAAACTCCATATGGTGGTGATTCACTCCCACTTTTCTCTTCCAAATGGAATTTGGCAAGCCTGGGGATTAGGTTTGAGGAGCTGAAATATTTAATCCTACATCTCTTCTGCCTTCTCTGATGAGGTGAATGATCCTCAGAATGGAAAGGTTAGAACAAACTTAGATAAGAGAGAACAGAAAACCTAAATTGGTGAGAAGATAGTAAAGAAGTACTTAGCTACCTTCCATAAGTTAATGTCACCAGATCCAGATGGGATGAGATTATTGGACTCCAGTTAGCAATCTGTAATAAAGGACAGAGAAGTACCCTAAGATTGGACATGGGAAATATCAGCTATTTCCAAAAAGAGGGAGAAAGCAGATTCTGAAAATCTAGTGCTGAATATAGCTCCTGGAAATTTTCTAGAACAGAATATTTAGCAGATTGTCTATGGGCACTTAGGAAGGGAAATGGTAATCACTGGGAGACAACATGGGATTACTAAAACAAAATTCTGCCATATTAATCTGACTTGCTTTTTTTTATTGTCAGACCAGGAAAATGTTATAGAATAGCATATATAAACTTTGGCAGATATTTGATAAATTCTCTCAGAACATATATGTATATTTACATATACATAGATATGCACAAACTATCAAAATATCTATATACACATCCATATATATGGCATTAGGATATACATATCCATATATATAGATATATATGTATTTAATTTGTATATAAGATGGAGATATCTCCATTGGACCATAGTTGTAGCAAGGTAGACTTATAACGTGTTAAAAGATCATACCAAAAGAGAATTGAGTATTGCACTAATCTAACCTGGGGTAGGAGTGGGGGGAGGTAGGGGGAAGGTCAGACAGAACTGTGACCTCTCCTGTTCAATGATTTATCAGCAGCTCTGATGAAGATGTGAAGTGCATGCGTATCAAATTTTTATCTGACAAAAGCAGGAAAGGAAAGCTAGTTCACTGAGTGATGAAACTGATTCCAATTTTTAAAAATGTAATTTAACTCTTTTCACTTAAACATTTTGTTCTCTCCCTCGTTGAAAAAGAAAAAGAAAACTCTTGTTATAAATATACAGTCACTCATCTTGGTGGTATACCTCTGTAATCCCTGCGACCAGGAAGTCTGGTGTTTGAGGACAGGGACGTAGCTGGTAAATATTTCACAACCGGCTCTCTGTAAATCTTCACAATGAAAATTTAACAATTGGCTCTCCTGGGCAGGTTCAAGCTATCTCATATATATATATATATATATATATATATATATATATATATATATATATATATATATGATAATAATATAATATAATAACATATACCTGACCTCCTTTTGAACCCAGGAATTCTGAGTATGATGCCATATGTGTGTGTGTGTGTTTGTGTGTGTGTGTGTAAGACTGGACCTCCCTATTTCACTTAGGCTAGAAGTGCAGAGGGACTACTCACTGGCCCTATTCCACTCTGACTGGCATCTAAGTATATATGCGTGCAGGTAACATACATATGTATACACATATTGATATATATGCCCCTTGAGAAAGGGTTGGAAAAGACTAGGGAGAGAACCATTCCATTTTCCCCAAATACTTGCATTTGAAGAGGGATTAGATTTATTCTATTGGCCCAAGAAGGCAGAGCTACAGACTGAGCTCCAATCCCAGCCACAGACTGACCCTAGCCATATGCTGACCTTTAACTTTGGCCACAGACAGACCCTGAACCTTGGCCAAAGCCTAGATTCTAACTCCAGTCACAAACTGATCCCTAACCCTGGCCCCAGATTAACCCTTAACCCCCACCATAAACCATCCTTTAATCTACAGATCAAGACTGGGTCTTAACCCTACTAAAAGACTAATCCCTAACCCTGGCCCTCACTCATCAAGAAAGTAAATAATAAGGCTCCTTACTTTTGGATTTAACTCTTCCCCCAACACTTTCCCCATCAAATGTCTCATTGGAGCATTACAACAATCCTGGGAAATCAGTATTGTTTGCATTTTTTAAATGAGGAAGCAGAAACCCCCAAGACTCACCCTAGGTCACACATAGGGCCAGTGAGGGCTTAAAACTCTGTTTTCTTAGCTGACCTTCCTAGGACTATATTGACTTGTAAACTGCTCTCTGTTTAATGTTCTTACACAGTACTTTTTTTTGACCACAGGTGCATAGTTTCTGAGCTAGAAGTGACCTAGTCCAACTCTCTAATTTTACAAATGAGGAAACTGAGATTCGGAGACCTCAGGAAAAATTTGAACCCAAATCCTCTGCCTCCTAACCCAGCATTCTTTCCCCTATTCTACTGGCTCTCACACTGTAAAAGCAGATGTCAGAGTTTTAGGGGAATGGGTAATGAGTTCTGGAACTCATAGGGACTGAGTCCTTGAAATTGAGCTGACATTAAAATGAGAGTCAGGGACCCAGGCAGTGAATCCCACTTCAGCCAAGGCTCTGGGCTTGGGTCCCAACCTAGATGGAGAGAGTATAACCTTCGCTTCCTCAGCGTCCCTGTGTTCCACTTGCCCTCCACTCCTTCCTCTCCTCCTTTCTCCCTTCTGCCCTATCCTCCCATCAACCCAACCAGGGAATGGGCTTGGGAAGGGGCTAGTTCCCAGTTAGCTAATATGTTTGGCCTCACGGGAAGCAGGAGGAGCCTCTCCTGACACTGTCAGTGAATCCTGACCTACCAGACCAGATGAATACAGATCGACATTAGTTTTTGCCACGTCAGAAGGAGAAGCAATTCACCTTCAGCTCTCTATTAACGATCCCACATCCACATCTCTCTAGAGAGCTGTCCCACTTTCTGCCAACCTCCTAGGATGGATGGGCTATCACCCTGGGGGTCCGCCTCCTCCCCTGGGGATGAGTATGTTTCTCATTAGCAGTGAGGTCAGAGGGCTTGGGAGACCAAGAAGTCAGGGAAAAAAAATCCATTAAAATTACAAATGATCTCTCCCTGCATTTGGTTCTCTCTTCTTCACTTTTAAAAATTTGAGAGCCAGGGTATGCAATAAAATGGGTGCCTGCTAGTCCTGGAGCACCCATTCTAACCTTCTGTGATTTGCCTGAGATCACATTGTTCCCTCCCACAATTCAGCCACAGTGGCTTAGTCGGTCTTCTTCACACATGACATTCTATGTTATTTCTCCATAACTTTACACTGACCATACCCTCCTTTTGAAGAATGCCTTTCTTGGTTGCCCCCTCTCAAACTAACTTGTCTTCATTTGCATATATTATAAATATTTAAAAATAAATAAAGGTTGTCTCCTTCAATAGAATGTAAACTCCTTGAGGGCAGGGACTATTTTGCTTTTGTTTTTGTGTTTCCATAGTCTAGTGCAGTATCTGGTGCATAGAAGATGTATAATAAATGCTTGGTGGTTGATGACTTTGGAAGGGCACGACAGAAATGGAACTAGAACTCATATCTTGATTCTCAGATGTAGGTATTTCCCATCAGGGCACAATAGCCAAGAAAGCTCCATCAAGATGGTACTCCAGGAGGGAAGTCCAACTCAACACAACTCAGTTCAACTTAGGGGAAACGAGTGGGCGGAGAAGTGTTGAGTGGGTGGGGCTTGGCCAATAAGCACAGTCCTTATGAGCATGTATATCCTGGTCTTTAGATACAATTCTCACTTGTCCTTCTGAGCTTGCAAAGGTGGTGTTCTCAATCTGTTTGGTAGTGGTGAGGAGGAGTTTCTCATATTGGTTGCTGAACTAAGATTTAGAGGCAGACACAAGACTCTCATAGAGGCAACTTGCTTTCTTTCCTGTCTAGCAGGAGATGCCTCTGGGGGGAAAGAGAGGGGTGGGGGAGAGACAGAGACAGAGACAGAGACAGAGACAGAGACAGGGACAGAGAGACAGAGACAGAGAGAGAGAGAGACAGAGACAGAGACAGAGACAGAGAGACAGAGACAGAGACAGAGAGACAGACAGAGAGAGACAGAGAGACAGAGACAGAGACAGAGAGACAGAGAGACAGAGACAGAGAGAGGCCTTGGGCCTTTATCTCCAGTTTAGACTTGGCATTCATGGGCCTTTGTTCTCTGTGTATTTTTGTTTGTTCTCTCCTCTTGTTGGTGAAGGAATGTCCAACTAGGCTTTGACCTAGTGGACTTCTAAAGGTGGAGACATCCAGTTAACAAAGACTTAGGGTCTATGTAGGATTTTTTAGGACATTTGAGTCCAATGAGGATGGTAGCTCCTGGATTAAAGGAAGCCAAAAGGAAGTCATGCTGATTCATCCACTGGCGGTGAGCGAGGGTTGGAGGAAAAGATTCCTCAGAATTTATCTATTAAACTACACATTTAAGCACCTAATATGTTTAAAGCATGGCAGATAAAGAGATGAATAATGGCACAGTCTTTAATAATAGCAAGTTTACACTCTACAGGGGAAGGGGGGAGAACAATACTGCAGGTATGCAGAATAATATTATCCAAGGTAGGGTGGGATGGGAGCACAAGAAAACTACCCAAAATACTCTAGGCCAGTTAGAGACAATGAAGGCCACAGCTGGGGTGATGTCAGTAGGAGTGGACGGAAGAGGATGTGAGAGATGAAGTAGGGCCCAATCAATAAGACTTGACAACTGATTGGATATAATGTTGAGGAAGAAGGAATGATCAGAGAATGAGGCCCAATCAGTTTTTAAATCTTCCTTTAGCTTTCAGGGATATCCAAAATACCCTGACCTTACTTACCTCACAGAGGGGCCTTCTGAATGGGTGAAAAGAATCCATTATGCATATTTCAATTCCTTCTAATCCCTCTCACTTTTTTTTAATAGTGAACACCCAACAATTTAGAGGGGTGATAAATTCAATCCAGTTCTATTCTTCCAAATTTCATTCAAAATCATGGAATGTTTGAAATGGAACATATCTAGTATAAATACTTTATTTTGCAAACAGGGAAACTGAGGCCCAGAAACACATCGAGTAGTAAAACTGAGATTTGAGCCCAGATCACCCAGAAAATTTGTGACAGAGTTAAAAGTGAGTCTCCTGACTCTGAACCCATTTCAAGTGCTATCTCTTCCAAGAAGCCTTTTATGATGATCCCCCTACCCCCAACTATCACTGACTGCCCATAGCTAATGATTATATTGGATTTAATACTGGATTCTATATCATTTTGTCTTATTTCCAAATTTTAGCACCCTAATTCCAGGGGTTTTTCCTTCCCACTCTGCCATGTTGCGGGACTTTTGGTATGTGCTTCCTGTGCCCCAGGAGATCATAGCAGAGGTCTGGCTACCCAACCTGTAGTCCTTGCCAGTCCATAGCCCCTGGGGCTGGGAGAGAGCCTTGAGGGACAACTTCCAGGGGAAAGACTGAACAAGTCGATCTGCAGGATTTGGCCCTGGCCATGCACTAAAGCCCCCAGGGGGACAGACGAGATGGCTGCTTAGGTCTTTAGCTGCTCTAATTTCTATAATTTCCAGTCATCATCCCCCCACCATGTTCCCTCTTAAAGTGTCAGGTGTTGGCTTCTGGAGAGACAGGAAAATGACTTTCAGGGGTGAGGGAAATTGCTCCCCTCCCAGTTTCTGGGGAAGAGAGGGAGAAAATTACCCTGGGCCTGACAAATACAGAAACTATAAAAGTCTCCTAATGGAGCAGACAATGGAGGAAGGAGAGAGAGCCGAGCTGCTGTAATTATGCCACAGGTGAATTGGTATTTCTTTCTTTCTTGCCATAAATGGAGAGGGAATTAATTCAGCCCGTTTAGCCCGGAGGAATTTTGAGATCATTCCAGCCCCTCTCAGGATGGGGAGGAGGAGGAAGAGAGGGGAGGAGAGGAGGAGAAAGAGCTGGGAAGGAAAGGGAAAGAATTGAAAGAGAATAAGAGAGAAAAAGGAGGAAGAGGAGGAGGGAGGAGGAGAAAGCCTTGTCTTTGAAGCCTCTTCTTACTTCAACTGGGGTGGGAGAAAGGGGGGATGGGATAGGGAGGAAAGGAAGGAGAAAGACAGCAAGGGGAGAGAGGGAGGGAGGGAGAGCTGGGGCAAACTGTGGAGACACGCCTGCAATTTCTAATGAGATCCCGCAGGGCCCCCTCGGAGAAACAATGGAGATGAGAACCATAAAGCTTCGAGTGACATTTACATGACATGATGTTGGGGGGCTGGCAACCTCCTCCTCCTCCTGATGCCACCCCCATCCTGGTCCTCTGAAAGCCCCTTAAACTTGGCCCTTCCCTTCCTGACCTGGGACCCTTTCTAGAGAAAAACATCTCGCCAACTGTGACTCATCCTCGGTCATGACCTGGAAGAACAGATAATTGAAATCCTGGCCTCCTATTTTGACTTGAGATTCTAAACCCCACCCCTCGAGAAGGGGCGGACAGCTCCTGAATGAGAAAACAGATTTGATGGATCCGAGCTTATGCTCACAACTGTGTGGGGTTGTGGAAAGAGGCAAGATTCTGAGGCAGAAGAGACCATTTTAAATTCTTTCTCTGTCCACCTGTGTAACATCCAGCAAATCACTCCACCTCTCCAGCAGGCCTCAGTTTCTCCATCGATAAAACAAGAGGATTTGGATAATACAGCTATAAGTTTCCTTCTAGTTTAAAATCTAGCTTGAGTTCAAATTTTGACTCTTCTATTTGCACAACCTTGGACAAATCACTTAAAGCCCCTTTTCCCTCATCTGGAGAATGATTGGACTAACTACCCTTCAAGGTGCCTCTCAGCTCTGAGTTAAGCATTGCTCTTAAGGTTTCCCCTCCCATGGGCACACTTCAGCTTGTCAGGACTGGTCCTTAAATGTTCCTGGTACACAGTAGGTGGTCAATAAGTGCTCAGTGACTTGCCTTAATGGGGATTCTGTGTTGGACATGGCTTAAACTAGATGGATGCTGAGGTCCTTTCACTTCTCAAATTCTGTGACTCTGGGGTTGTTCTCCATGACCTTGAAGGTTTCTTCTTCTAACATTCTGTAGTCAGCTCTACTTGGCCCCCTGTTTTTGAATCTC
>NW_027187353.1:5014503-5044587 GCF_028583685.1 Petaurus breviceps papuanus | reverse complement strand
GAGATTGGAACAGAGTTTTAAAAACCAAACAGGATTCTGTATTTTATCAAGTACGTCAGGATTTGAGCCCAGGTCTCCCTGAACTCAAGGACTAGAAAAATCTCTCCCTTATACCTCAATGCCTTGTACATGGTAGGTGCTTAATAAATGTCTGTCAATGAGATGAGGCCAAAGATCTCTTTGTTACCTAGACTTTAGATCCTCTCCAGCATGGGGCGGGGCCTGCACAGAATAGGTGCTTATTTATTCCATTAAAAAGCATTCAAAATGGATCTATTCTGTGCTAGGAATTGGGTTGGGTGCTGGCGCTACAAATATCCAAACAAGACGGTCCCTGCCCTCAGAGAGTTTATATTCTTTTGGGGAGGATACAACATATACACATGAAAACAAAATCTATTCAAAGAAAATATAAAGTAATATGGAGGACGGAGGAGAGAGGAGAGTACCAGCACCTGGACAAGTCAGGAAGGGCTTCCTAAGGGAGGGGGAGCTTAGTCAGTCAACAGGCACTTAAATGTGGCAGGTATTGTGCTAAATGCCATCCTTTCCTGGGATACAAAAAAAGGCAAAAATCAGGTCTCTGCCCTCAAGGGCTCATATCCTAATGCAGAAGAGAATATGGCAGCAACTAGGGCTTCTAAAAGCTGGAGGTGAGGAGGGTGAGCATTCCAGCTCTGGGGGGGATGGTGTGGGGTATGGGGAACAGCCCATGCAAAGGCCAGGAGGTGGGAGACAACTTCTGGAATGAAATAAGAAAGTATGCAGAACGAGCCTGGAAAAGTTAGTATGTTCATATGTTCAGTAGTTTCAACCTTGTCCAACTCTTTGTGACCTCATTTGGGGTTTTCTTGGCAAAGGCACTGACAAGGTTTGCTATTTCCTTCTCCAACTCATTTTATGGAGGAGGAAACTGAGGCAAATAGAGTTAAGTGACTTGCCCAGGGTCATATAGCTAGTTAAATGTCTGAGGCCAAACTTGAACTCAGAAAGAGGAGTCTTCCTGGCTCTAGGCCCAGCACTCTAAGCACTGGATCACCTAGCCTTTTGATAGTCCTTAATTTAATAAATGTTGGTTTATTGAAAACATCATCCCATGAATGCTTGTAGTGCACTAGACTCATTTATCCAGTCAGGATGGTGATTTAGAAAGCCAGCCTAAGCATTGCCTCTCTGGACAGGGGCTGGCCCCAGTGCCCAAGATAACTCAGCTCTGGTGAAGGTGAGGAAAAGCAAGAAGCCAGGCCATCTGTGGGGCCCAGTTTCCTGGGCTGAGCCCTTCTCCCTACAAACCTGCTCCTGAGTGGCTGGGAGTGGGGGTGGGATGAGGGAAAGGCAGATATTGTTTTAATCTTCCTCTTACCCATGATTGCTTTTCAGCGACCCCAGGGTCCACTGGGGAAGGTAGATTTCCCCTCTAGATTGCTTTCTATGTTTCTGGGCTGGGAGACAGGCCGGGGCCTGGCCCATCTCAGCACTGCATTAATCCAACTGCAAACGAGATTTCATAGCCTCAAATGAGATTAGCTCCCGAGGATTTCCAGGCTCTAGGGAACAGGCAGACAGACAGACAGATAGATAGCAGCAGGCAATCAGCCAGCAAGGAGACATCAGAGATACCAGAGAAAAAAAAGCTAGAGGAGAGGAGAGGGGATGAGGGAACATCAAACAAGAAGGGAAAATTCAGCTTGTATCAGCTGTTCTTGGTAACTGAAGCTACTTCCCTCTCCTTCTGCCTCCCTACAAGGTAACCCAGCTCCCCTCCTCTCCCTCATCCCTTTCCATTTTTGACTCCCTTCTCAATGAAGGATCTCAAGTTGGAAGCAACCTTAGGCTGGGCCACCAAAACCTTCATTTTACAGAGGAAATCAGGCCCATTTTTCCCTCCATCCTATTCCCCTTGGTGACCTCATCATCTCCCATGGATTCAGTCATCATCTTTATGCTGGTGATTCTCCAATCTCCTTACTCAGCCCTGACCTCTCTGATGACCTGCAGCCCAAGTCTCTATTGGACATCGACAACTGGATGTCCAGTAACATCTTAAACTCAGCATGTCCAAAATTGAAAGCATTATCTCTTCCCCCAAACCCTCTCCTCTTCCTAGTTTTCCTATCACTGTTGAGGTTATCATCATCTCTGATTACCTAGGCTCACATCAGGGGCTCATCCTTGACTTTTTGTTATTTCACCCTCCCTTGTCCAATCTGTCACCAAGGCCTGTTGATTCTACCACCATCACATCTCTCATATGCTCCACCCTCTGACTCTGCCACCACCATATTGTAGGCCCTCATCGCAGAATGACTGGACTATTGTAATAGTCTTCTGGTGCATTTGCCTGCCTAAAGTCTCTTCCCCCTCCATTTACCTGTCAAAGGGATGGTCCTACAGTGGATGTATGACCACACCCTCCCTGTAGTCAATAAATTCCAGTGGCTTCTTATCATCTTCAGGATCAAATATAAAGTCCTCAGTTTGGGGTTTAAAGCCCTTCATAACTTCCCCATTTTCTAGTCCTCTTATATCTTACACTTCCCGCATACTCTGTGATTCAGTGACATTGGCCTTTTTGCTGTTTCTCTGACACAAATCCTCATTCGCAGCTCCAGGGATTTTCTCTGACTGTTTTTCATGCCTAGAATGTTCTCCCTCTTTATCTCTACCTCCTGGCTTCCTTTAAGACCCAGCTAGAATCCTACCTGCTCCAGGAAGTCTTTGCTCACTCTCCTCCCCCATTCTTTCTTATTCTCTTTTAGTTCTTTTGATTTTTTTAAATTTATGGGACAAAACAAGCATTTCTGTAAAATGGTATAATAAAAAGATGATTGCGTATGAAACTGCAGATCTGTTATATGCAACTTGCTATTCCTGTTAAATAAAGTTATCATTAAATTTCCTTCTTTTTCTTCCCTCCCTTCCCTCTCCCCTGCCCTAGAGATGGCTACCATCAGACACAAATAGGTGTATATATGTAAAATTATTCTACCCATGATTCTATTTATCACTTCTTCCTCTGGATGCAGATAGTGTCTTTCTTTGTGTCCTTTATAGTTAATTTGGGTACTTATAATAGTCAAAATGATTTATTTGCTCAAAGTCCTTCCTAAAACAGTATTGCTGTTATCGTATACAAAGTTCTCTTAGTTATTTTCATTTTGTTCTTTATTATTTCATGCAAGTTTCCGTGTTTTTCTAAGATCATTGAGCTCATAATTTCTTAAAGTACAATAATATTCTTACTTCTTGGCAAAAATACTGGCATGGTTTGCCATTTCCTTCTCTAGCTCATTTTACAGGTGAGAAAACTGAGGCAAACAAGGTTAAGTGACTTGCCCAGGGTCACACAATTAGTATGTGTTTGGGCCGGATTTGAACTCAGATGTTCCTGACTCCAAGCCCTGCATTCTATCTAATGGGCCACCTAGCTTTGCCTCCTTGAGGTCAGGAACTGTCTTTTGTCTCTGTTTGTATCCCTAGGGCTTATCATAGGGCCTGTCATAAAGGTGCTTAATAAATGCTTATTGACTTAAGAGACTTACCCAAGTTCACTCTGGGAATTAAGTAGCAGAGTCAGGATTTGAACCAAGTATTCTGACTTCAAATCTTGTGTTCTTGCAGAATGTGGACATCTCATTACAGTGGTGGGAATGCTGTGATCTGAGAAATAAAAATTTTAAAAAATCCTTGCCCTGGCACTATGTGAAGAAACTTGAATTAGGGAGTCAGAATACTCAAGTTCAAATTCTGTCTGTCACTTGCTATTTGTGTGGTCTTAGCCAATTCATTCAGGCAAGCCTCAGTTTCCTCTTCTGTAAAATAGAGTTTAATTAGAAACCTCTATAGTTCTTCCCAGAACAGCTGAGTGGTGAAGTAGATAGAACTCAAGGGTTAGAGTCAGGAAGTTCTGAGTTCAAATTTGGTCTCAGATACTTCCTAGTTGTGTGACCCTTGGCAAGTCACTTAACCCTGTTTGCCTCAGTTTCCTCATCTGTAAAATGAACTGGAGAACAAAATGACAAACCACTCTAGGATCTTTGCCAAGAAAACCCCAAATGGGGACATGACTGAAACAACTGACAGCAACAGGTGTCAGAAAAGGTTCTCTTTCCCACGATAGGGCTAGCAATGGAAAAATGCCTGGATTTGAATTCAGAGGACCTGGACTTGAATCTCTATTTGGTCACTTGCTTCTTGACCCTGGTCAAGTCAGCTCAGCCCTCTGTTTCCCCATCATAAGCCTAAACCTGTGATCCTGCAATTTATGATGTGTTGAATGAATTAAAGGAAAGTCAACACAGGAATGCAGTTGAGAAAATCTTTTATAGTTTTTTTTTTATTTTATATTTTACATGAATTATATTTTGCATGAAACTTTCTTTCCTTACGAGGTTTCCCCCCGCCCCTGGCCCAGGGTCCATTCCTGCCAAGTCTTTAGGCCCTGTTATTGAGCTGCCCAGCTGGCAACATCTCTACTTAACCCTTGACCTTTCAAGGAAGATATCAGACTGAGCCCCTCCTTCTTCTGACCCATTAGCAGAGAGATCAGTTATCAGTTGGCCCACTTCTAGACTGGGAAGACAGGGATGGAGAGAGGCCCGCCCATAGCACCAACCCTTGTTTCCCAAAGCATCTCTTGCCTTTCCCGGTCAGTCTTGGGGTAGAAGCTGTGTCTTCTCCAAGTTAGAAGGGCAAAAGGCCCTAGTGTAACCAGTTAAGAACCATTTTAGGGAGTCTAATAGGTGTTACAATGGGTAGAACATTGAGCCTAGAGTCAGGAAGAACCTGAGTTCAAATCTAGACTCAGACCCTTACTAATTGTGTGACCTTGGTCAAATCACTTCCCCTCTGCTTCAGTCTTCTTACACAAAGGATCCAAATTGCATTAGCTACTTCTGAGATGGGAAACACAGAGGGGTTAGGCAGAGGCCATGGAGGAGGACACTGACCCTGGAGGCAGGTGTGAGTGGGGAGATGACCATGGCATCAGGGGTCCTAGATTTAGAACTGAAAAAAACCCTCAGAGATATTTTAGCCCAGTCCCCTTCAAATCCATTCATTGACCATGTCTGAAAATCCTCAATTCTCTTCTAGGGCTAAGTGTCTTGGTCATTCTAATTTCTTGGGTACCATGCATCCATGAGGAGGGAAGCAGTTCACTATTGGCTGGCTAATATCTGTTCTTTAAGGAAAGGAACTACACCTTTCCTTCTTCTCTAGCCCCTGTTACAAACTAAATTTTGTCATTTTCTCCAAGATGTGGGACTAGGCAGTGAATGACAACACGCTTCTGAAATGCCCCTCCAGGGACCATGGAAATGTCTATGGCATTCTGCTACTCAAGAGGCCGTGGTGGTGTGCCCTCTCTTACTCTATCTATGGCAGCTCTGCTATGCCTAGGATACGATTCAGAGCTGGGAGGGACAATAGACATCATCTAGTCACCTCCTCATTTTACAAATGAGGAAACTGAGACCCAGAGAAAGGGCTCAGGCAGAATCACACAGGCAGTGGCTGAGTGAGAATCAGAGCCCTGTCCAGGTGGATGCAGGTGAGCATTTTTGCTTGCTGGAGATGGGGAGAGGAGAAGAGGAGGTCACAATGGAATGTGGGACTGGGGACACACCACAGGCTTCACTGTTGGATGAAAGACCAGCTCCAGTGTGGCTTAGGTACTAGGCTGGCTGGAGGGGAGGGGCAGGGAGAAGCCGGACAATTTAAGAGAGCCCAGGGAAGCATTGACTTAGAAAGGCTTGTGGGGAATTCAGAGCCTCTTCATTCTCATTACCCCTCTGGCTGTTATTTCGAGGGGTCTCTGGAGGGAGATAAAGCTGCTTCCACTGCCCCGCCCTGCCCATCCATCACTCCTTGGGAAGGGCTCTCAGCCCCAGAGAAGCTCATCATTCTCTTCCTCAACAAGATTTCTTGCACTAGCTTGGGCAGGCCAGACCCCCCTCAGCTCTGGCACTCCAGGCTGAATGAACCTGGGGGTGCAGGAAGGAGGCGATCAGGAGTCTTAAAAGATCAGAAGACCTAGAGTCAGATGAGACCTGGGCCTTGATCTTGCCATTGGCACTCACTGTAGGTAAGACACTTCCTTAGTCTCTCTGAGTCTCAGTTTTTTCACCTGTAAATGAGGATAACAACTGGTATTACTCACAGGGGCATTGTAAGGCTGAAATGAAACCATAGGACTCTGAAGGGACATTGGAACTAGTCCGATTCCTTCATTTTACAAAGTCATACAAGTCAAAACTGGCACACCTGGGCCAGTATTAGAACTCATGCCACCTCACTCCAAAGGTAATGTAGGTAAAGCAGTCCATAAACTTTAAGGTCCAATAACTGATGTGTATAGTTTCTTTTTTTCCCTACATTTATTTTAATTTATGAATTAAAGCACACATTTCCATAACAGAGCATAATAAAGATGATTGCACATGAAACTGCAAATCTATCATGTACAACTTGCTATTCCTTTTAAATATAATAAAGTTCTTATGTATTTTTTTCCTTTTTTTCTTCCCTTCCCCCATTCTAAAGATAGTTACTATTAGACACAAATATATATATATGTATGTATATACATACATATATGTATGTAAAATTATTCTACAGTTTCTTTTTGTTGTTATTCAGTCATTTTTCATTCTTATTTGACTCTTTGTAGCTCCATGTGAGGTTTTCTTGGCAAAAGTACAGGAGTGGTTTGACATTTCTTTCTCCAGATCATTTTATAGATTGAACAGGGTTAAGTGATTTGCTCAGGGTAACACATCTAGTAAGTGTCTGAGTGTGGATTTAAACTCAGTGAATAGAATGCTAGGCCAGGATTTGGGAAGACTCATCTTCCTGAGTTCCTAAGTCTTTCAGAGGTTTATCTTTTCCGTATTGTTACTGTATAAATCACTCTCCTGGTTCTGCTCACTTCACTTAGCATCTGTTCATAAGAGTCTTTGCAGACTTTTCTGGAAATGTCCCTTCATTTCTTACAGCACAATAGTATATTCCATTGCATTCATATACCATAACTTGTTCAGCCATTCCAGAATTGATGAGCATCCCCTTCATTTTTAATTCTTTGCTGTCACAAGAAGAGCTGCTATAAATGATTTTGTACATCTGGTTTCTTTTCTTCTTTCTTTACTCTATTTGGGGTGTGGACTGAGTAACAGTATTGCTGAGTCAAAGGGTATGCACAGTGTAGTGACATTTGGGGCACAGTTCTAAATTTGGGCCCATAGCTAACACAGTGCCTAGAGTGTAGTAAGCATTTAACATGCTTGTTGATTACCTGACCGATGGAGAAATTACCAAACCACTGAAGGGAATTAATAATCAATTGATGGAGATATGGTCAATAAGTACTACAAGAGGTCAGAGAAAGGTGGGGTCAGTGTAGCCTAGAGGGGTGAAAGAAGCATTCCCAGAGAGTCAGGACATGAACTTGGCCTCATAGGATAAGTAGGATTCAGAGGAGATAAAGATGCATCCCAGATCATGGGACCATGCCAAGGCTCCATGAGGAATCATGGAGATGGTGAAGAGACTGGTCTGGTGAAAACAGAACATTTATATTGGGGAGTAGCTGTGCCTAGACCTCAGTTTTACCATCAATTAAATGAGAAGAATTACATCTACCTATTTTTAGTTATGGTGTCAAATGAAAAAAAAATTACAGGGGAGAGGAACCTTAGAGACTATCTAACCCACCCCCCTCATTTGTCTGATGAGGTCACAAGGTCACAGAAGTAATAAGCAACCAAGTCAGGATTTGAATTCAATTCTTCCACACCAAGGTCAGGGCTCTTGTCATTATATGACACTCTACGTCTTTAAAATAAACTCATGAATGGGGAAATATGGGAGGGATAAAATTACTAAAGTAAAAGCTCTATAGCAGTCCCTGTATTTATGTTGTCCAGGTTACGCAGCCCTATTCCTCTGTCCAATATTAGTTTCCATTGTCCCTATTTTCCCTGTAGACACTAAGGACATAGGAGTAGTACAAAGTTGGCAGATCTGATTATCTCAGAGAGGTACCAGGCAGGTCCCAAATATCTTCTTTGTCAGCTACCTTCTGATCCCTGGTGGGGGGTTATTTTATTTTTGTTTTTAAATTCTATTTTATTTTAGTTTCAGTTCCAAATGTTTTTCTTCTCCCTGCCCCTCCCCCACCATTGAGAATGAGGCCCAAGCATCTGCCATTATTCAAGCTTTGAATTTTAACTTTAAAGAAAGCAAATATTATATGGGACAGGAAAACATCTAAAATTGTTATCACCACTTAACAGCTTGGTCTGAATTAGTTTATCAGATTAATCAAAGCTAAAAGCTAGCCCCTATATCCTTGGAATGCAATCTAAAAAGGTTTAGAAGAAGAATGGAATGGGGAAGGTGAGAGGGAGAATGAGGAGAGAGGAAGAAGGAAAAAAGTCTTAGGGTCCAGGTTACTCAGAAGTTACAGGCCAAGTTAGGGCCCTGGGCAGTTGAGGGGAAGCAATAGGCAGGTCCATGAGGGTCAAGGGCTAAAGAGAAGGATGGGGTGGAAAGTTGAAAGCAAACCACTTATGTCATGGTTCCTAGTGGGGCAACTCTTGTTCCCACAGATCCATGGACCAGGGCAGCCTTGCTGAGAAATTCCTCTCTGCTTATTGGTACTGAGTAGAGGAGGAAGGAAGGGAAAGGGACGAAGTAGGGCTCACAAAACCAGAGAATAGTGCCTGAGCAGAAGGCAGATCCTTGTCTGCTTGATTAATGGCATCAATCTGGTCCCCCTCAGATTATAAAAGCCATGCAGAAACCCCTGCTGGTGGGAACATAGCTCTCCAGCAGATAAGCAGCTGGACCTTTGACTTTCCTAATGGGCCAGCCCTATGACCCTGAGGAAGAGAAGGTGTGGGCAGAGTTAGCCTTTGGAAGCTTGAGTAGTCTGGAGGAAACATCTGGATGTTGTCGTTGTTATTTGTCCTTTGTTCTCGAAGAGCCGCATGATGTTGGGAGGGTGATGCCATGACTTGCAAATGAATTGGATTTAAGAAAGGAGGGCTGTGCAAGGTCGCCAGCTTCACTTTCTCCTCCGTAGCCTTCTGGGTCCAGTGGCCAGATGTAGATCAGGAGACGGCCCCCATCTGGATGGGGAAGGGAAGAGTTTGTCTCTCTCCTTGGGCTGTGAGCTATTTGAGAACTCATTTTTTAGCCTTTCTTTGTATCCTCAGTGCTCAACAGAGTGCCTGGCACATTGTGGGCATTTAAATGCTAACCGACTAACTGAAATCCAAGAAAATGATGAGAGTTTACTATGTAGATTTTAGAAGAATCTGCACAGAATAGAACAGAACCGACTATGTGTCAGACACTGTGCTGGGAGCTTTACAAACTTTATCTCGCATGGACCTCACAATAACTCTGGGAGACAGGTGCTGTTATTACCCTCATTTTACAGATGGGGAAATGGAGGCAGACAGAGATGAAGTTACTTGCCTAGGGTCACACAAGTAGGAAGTGTTTGAGGCAGTATTTGAACTCAGGTCTTTCTAACTCCAAGCCTGGTGCTCTAAGGAAGTCACCAATGGAAAATAGAAAGGAGAAGAGGGAACGCTGATGTTCCTGCTCACCTGGGGTGGGTCATGGATGATGATCCTGTGGGGGAGATTGAGGGATTGGTCAGATGGGTAAGAAGGAGGGTCATGAAAACCTAGGGAGGAGAGAGGGACCCAAGACTGTCAAATGTCCAAAGAGGTGAGAAATAAAAATGAGTTGGACACATCCATTGATTTTGTTTTCCCAGCCCAAATATAAACTTCATGGAGGCCAGGAGCCTTCAGTCTTCTTACTCCTTCTCCAATATCATTGGCAAGTGGTCACCCAACATCTCCTTAAAGATCTTTGTAACAGGGAACTCACTGCTTCCTAGGGAGCAGCTGTTCCTCTTTTGTCAGTGATAATTGGAAGGAAGTTCTTCCTTCTATTGAACAGACTTCTCCTCTGTCCTCTCTCCCTTAACCCCCACCTCCCCTAATTTCTACCTATTGCTTCCAATTCTGCTTGAGCCATCCAGAGTAACTGATCCGTCTTTTACGTGTCAGCCACCATGCCTTCAAGAGTGACATCATCTCTATAAATAAGGGGACTCCAATGGAAGACCACTAGCTCTAGGACTCTTCTAATACTAATCTACAAGTCTGGGAATGGTGGTTCCTCTGTGCTCTCATTTACCTCTGACATCATATAGCCTCACCATGGCAACAGAACTGACCTCCAACCCCTCAGGGGAGGGGAGAGTAGGTTCCTCAGATCTCCGTGAGAGCAGGGAGACAGTGTCATCCCCTCGTCATTCATGGGGGGGCACAAGGACTAAGGATGCTTGGCTACTGACCCTGCCATACCCCCCCCCATTGATTGCCATGTCTGTGGCCCCCGATGGCATTGCCAGACCTGGAATGCCCCTACACTGAGGAAGACACCCAGCCACAGTTCTGCCCCTTCCACTCCTGTCTCTGGACACCAGAGGACAGTAGACCACACAACTTCTAGCTATTGCTCGAACCCACCTTCCCAGGGGCTGTCCATGCCAGTGTCGCTGTTCCACAGACTTAGAGACATCTGTGCCAATTCCCAGGTGGAGTGGAACTGATTCTAGTTGACCCAGCAGTGCCAGACATTAGCACCCAAGATTATTAATTGAGAATCCAAAGAGAAAACTTCTCTCAAAGACAATGGGATGGAACAAGAAAAGGGTAAGCCTATTATTCATTAGTTCCATGAGTTTCAGTTTTTCACTTCCCCACCATTAGCCTCAGTTTTCTTATCTTTAAAATGGGAGAGACAACAGATAATTGTAACAGAGCTCATCTGGCTCTAATATCCTACCAACCTAAAGTATGCCTAATACAATGTAGTGTTCTAGCCTTTTGGTATCAAAATCAAAGGGCCAGAAAAGCATCTAGAGAGATTCCCCAACTCCCCTTTCTAACCTAGGATTGAAGAACTTAGGCACAAATAAGTCTTTATTAGCCACTTACTATGTGCCATAAACTGTGGGAAATGCTGGGGATATGTGTGTGTATGTATGTGTATATATATATATATATATATATATACATATGTATGTATGTATATAAGCAAAAAGCAAGGTAGTCCTTGTTCTCAAGGAGCTTGCATTCTTTTTTAATTTTAATTTTCAGTTCCAAATTCTCTCCCTCTCTACACCCCTCCCCCACCCATTGAGAAGGCAAGAAATACAACATTCATTATACATATAAAGTCATGCAAATTATTTCCACATTAGCCATGTTGCAAAAAAAAAGGTAAGAAAAATGAATGAAGAAAAAATATGCTTCAATCTGAACTCTGAGGCCATCATTTCTTTATTTGGATATGGATAGCATTTTACATAACGAGTCTTTGAAACTATAGTGGATCATTTTATTGATCAGAGTAAACTAAGTCTCACAGTGGATTATAGTTACAAGATTGCTTAGGGGCAGCTCGGTGGTGCAGTGAGTAAAGCACTGGCCCCAGAGTCAGGAGGACCTGAGTTCGGTTCCAGCCTCAGACACTTAACACCCACACAAAAAAAAACTAGCCGTGTAACCCTGGGCAAGTTACTTAACCCCAATTGCCCTCCAAAAGGCAAAAAAAAAAAAAAGATTGCTGTTACTATGGGCAATGTTCTCCTGGTTCTGCTTACTTCCTTTTGTATCAGTTCATGTAAGTCTTCTCAGATTTTTATGAAATCATTTCCTTCAGCATTTCTTACAGCACAGTAGCATTCCATCACAATCATATACCGCAACTTGTTCAGCCATTCCCCAATTGATGGGCATACCCTGAGTTTCTAGTTCTTTGCCAGTACAAAAAGAACTGCTATAAATACTTTTGTACATATGGGTCTTTTTTCTTTTTTCTTTGGTCCCTTTGGGATACGGGCCTAGTAGCTGGTCCAAAGGGTTTTGTAGATCTTTGGGCGCAGTTCCAAATTGTTCTCCAGAACGGTTGAACCAGTTCATAACTCCAACAACAATGTATTAGTGTCTCTATTTTTCCACCTCCTTCTGGCATCTGTCAAATTCCTTCACTCTCAATATTAGCCAATCTAATCTGATAGGTGTGCGGTGGTACCTCAGAGTTGTTTTAATATGCATTTCTCTAATTCTTAGTGATTTAGAGGATTTTTTCATAGAATTATAGATACCTTTAATTTCTTCTTTTGAAAATTGTGTGTTCATATCCTTTGATCATTTATCTATTGGGGAATGGTCTCTTGTTTTTAAAAATTTGACTCAGATCAGAGAAACTTGCTGTAACAAATTTCTTCCCAGTTTCTAGCTTACAATGTCTACATTGGTTTTGTTTCTGTAAAACCTTTTTAATTTAATGTAATCAGAATTATCCATTTTACCTCCTGTGATCCTCTTTATCTCTTTTTTTGGTCATGAATTCTTTCCTTATCCATAGATATAATAGGTAATATTTTTCTGTGTTCCCCTTATTTGCTTATGATCTCATATCCTTAAACTTTTGTGCCACCAGATGAATTTTGTTATTTTTTTAGCTCTTTAAAATATTTCTTTGATAGTGTTATTGTTATGACATTGAATAAGCAATTTAATTTAGGTAGTATTGTCATTTTTATAGTATTGACTCAGCCTACCCACAAGCAATCAATATTTCTCTAATTGTTTAGATGTGTCTTTATTTGTGTGAAAAATGTTTTGTTATTGTGTTCGTACAAGTTTCTATGTGTGTCTTGGCAGGTAGATTCCCAAGTATTTTATACTGTTGACAATTAATTTTAAATGTAATTTCTCTTTTTATCGTTTCCTGATGGGTTTTATTGACTTTGTGCAACTCTGCCTCACTTAAATTCAGGTAGTGCACTAGTCAAGACATCACCCCATAATATCATTAGTCCTCTTTGAAAGCAAAGGACAAACAACGATAGATACTACTTATCATTTAAAGAAAAGTACTATTTATTCCTATGCTTTCTGATGTTTTTAATAAGAATATATGTTGTATTTTGTCAAAAGCTTTTCTTACATCTATGGAATATGATTTTTGTTGTTTTTTTATTGATATGGTCAATTATGCTTATAATTTTCTCAATTATGGGCTGCTTTGGGAGTTTACATTCTAAAAGACATCATACAAAAAGGAGCTTAGAATCTGGGTCATGTGGGGTGAGAAGGTACCCAGAAACAAAGTCAAGAGAAAATGGACAATAGTTAGCTTGGATACCTTCCCAAAATGGAAGCCCTTAGAGAAACTCACCAAGGGGAGAAAGGGACTCAAAGACTGAAGGAGTTAGGGTGAGAAGGCAGTTGAGACCTGGCAAAGTCCAGAAAATCACAAGTAGAGCCAAGAGAGGAGCCTCTGGGAAGGATCTCTACTTAATAATGGTAGCCTTAGAGTAGAGAAGATCTGGGTTCAAACTGGGTCTTCGGCACCTACAACTTGTGTAACCATGAGCAAGAGAGAGGTTGGATTAGGAGCTCTCCAAGGTCCCTAAATTTATAATACTATCATCCTCTGACCTATTACATGGAAGGAGAAAGGCAGTCTGGTGTAGTAGATAGAGAGACCCTCAAATTCAGAAAGACTTGGGTTTGACTCCAGCCTCTGCCATCCTTTCTACATGACCCTAAGCTTTTGGTGCCCCTAACACTCTCAGTTGCAGAGAAGGTACCATTTTGCTTCTATAAAGGGAATTCTTCACTGGAAACTTCTTACACTGACTAAATTAAAGGTCAAGTTTAAAGAAAAAAATGTTCAGGGTGGAGGAAAATAGACCAAAATGGAATAGTGCATAAACTCCAGGAGCTTACCATTTACTGGAGGGTATACCATGAATGAAAATCAGTATAGTACAAGGTCATTTCATTAGGAAGAGAGCATTAACAACTGGGGAAGGGGAACCTGGAAAGGCTTTCTGTAGGAGATGACACCTGAGTCAAAACTTGAAAGAAGCTAAGGATTCTGGGGAGAGTTGAATAGAAAAGACTTTCCAGAGTAGGGGACAGTCCTATGCAGAGACAAAAGGTAAGAAATGGAATGCTAACTTCTAGGATCAGCTAGTGGGCAACTTTGGCAGGGACAAGGAGTATGGAAAAGGGCTGCAGCTGGATTGGGGAGGACTTTAAATATGAGATGGAGGAAGAGATAAGGACCCAAACTAAGAGAGTGGCAGTGTACATGGAAAGGAGAAAGATGTAAGAGCAACCACAAAGGTAGATTCAGTAAGGCTTGGCAACTGATTGACTATGGCAGATGAGACAAGTGTAAGAATTAAGGACTCTGAGATTTTGAATCTGTTCCCTGACCCTTCCTCTAAGTCTTGATTTAAGCTCTTATAGTCTATGAGACAATCACAGAGCCATTCTACAGATAAAAAAAAACTGATGCTCACATCTCAGAACTGGGACTCTTTGATAACAATGCCATATTACACCCCCTCCCTCATTTTCCTTCATGCCATGATCCTACTTCACTTTCTCTCTTATAGAAACTTATCTGTCCTATGTCTTGTGTCCTAGCCTCTGCAGGAATTCATCTGAGGTGTCATTTGTTTCATGAACTATACTTTCTTCCTAGTTAACACCTGCATTTTAATATTTGTCTTTAATTCCTTTGGGTTTGGGGGCTTTGTTTTGTTTGGGGTTTTTTTTTTTTTTAGCTAAGACCCAGTGGGGTAGATTTTTAATGGTGGCATTTTTAGCAGGGGTGGGGAAGATTTTTTTTTATTTTTTTTTTTTTTTTTTTTGGTTTTGGTGGGGTGGTTTTTTTTTGGTTTTTTTTTTTTTTGAGCTAAGACCCAGTGGGATAGATCTTTAATGGTGGCATATTGAGCAGTGATGGGGAAGATTTTTTTTAATTATTTTGTTTTTGTTTTTTGCTTTTTGAAGGGGGGAAGTTAGGGCAATTGGGGGTTAAGTGACTTGCCCAAAGTCACATGGGTAGTGTGTGTGTGTGTGTGTGTGTGTGCGTGTGTGTGTTAAGTGTATGAGGTAAAATTTGAACTCAGGTCCTCCTGACTCCAGGGCTGGTGCTCTATTGACTGCGCCACCTAGCTGCCCCAAGGGGAAGATATTTTGGCATGAAGACTGCCTTTAAATCACATCATATAAGGAATGTCTAGTGTCAGTTCTGCCCATGACACAGGAAGCTTGGTTCAATCATTAGATCACAAATGTGCTACTTACTGCTTTCAGTCATGTTCCCTTACCTCCAACCTCAAATATCTTCCTCTATTATCCTTTTCTCCTCTCTGATTTTGGGTCCCGTCCTACAGGAAGTCTCCCCTGACTTCTTCATCTGTCCATAGCTCTTAGCTTCTGAGACACCCTGCTCAGCTAGCCTGTGATCTCACACTGTTCCATACTTCTCTACCTTTGTCACCTGTGTAAGTCTTCTCTCTCCAGCTAGGCAATAAGGTTCTTAAGGAGAGAGATACTGGTCTTCTACTCTGCATGAGTCACTGGGTTGATATTGATTGATACTAACTGATGGAATTTCAGGCTATGATGCAGTGGGAGGGGAGAAGGGAGAAAACACATTTATCAAGTGCCTACTATGTGTCAGGCACTGTGTTAAACAGTTAAACTTTAAATGCTTTACAAATATATAATTTGATCCTCAGAAAAACCATGGGAGGGAAGTGCTATTACTATCCCCATTTTACAGTTGAGGAAATTGCTGTTAAATGACTTGCCCCAGAACCACACTGCTAGGGTCTGATGCTAGATTTGAACTCAAGTCTTTCTGACTCTAGGTCCAGCTTTCTAGTCACTGCACCATCTAGCTACCATTGCCTCCACCTCAAAGCAGCAGAATGTAGTACAGAATCTTAAGTTTGGAATCAGAGGAGCTGTGTTTTAGTCCTAACTCTCCTTCTTGCTAGCATGTAATTTTGGAGAAGTTCCTTTACTAGAATTCAATTTCCTCATTGTAAAATGAGTATCATAATATTGGCTGTACCTTCCACACAGAGTTTTTGAGAGGCTCAGATTGGCTCTCCTCCTTTAAGAGGCAGCATGGTATAAAGCAATAGAGGGCTGGACTTTGGAGTCAAGAAGTACTGGGTTCAAATCCCATCTCAGAAACTTATGAGCTGTGTGACCCTGCACAAGTCCTCTCTCCTGAGTGATTGTAGACAACAGGTAGACTACTGCATATGAAACTTTGTAAACCTTCCAGAGCTATGTTAATGAAAATAACTAGCCCCCAAAGAGGCTATTTTTATCTATCTGTATATATGCATATATACAGATATGTATGCATGTGAGTGTGTATATATAGCAGACACTTGTATATATTACATATGTACATATATATGACAACCCTTTGGTATCTAAGTTTCATCTATTTTGGGGATAAATGCAAATGCTTAGCATCAATATGGATTTTCTCAAAGGTAATTATACAGTTAAGGGTCCAATTTTTCTTCTCTTCTCACCTCCAGAAATCTGTTTGTTACACATGCAAACAAGCCAAGCAATTACTCTGGTGTTGATTCATGCCGTGTTCAAATTTCATAATTTCTGGAAGGCTTTTCATTGGGGGGAGGAGCGGGGGACTCTCACCATGGAGACAGCTAATCAACACTTCCCAATGTTCCTGAAAATTGACACTGCTCGCTGCTCTGGGCTCACGGTCCCTACCCCCCACCACTTCATGTTGAGGGTCAGCCACAGGCACTGGAAAGATCCACTCGATTTAAAGGGGCCTTGTCATCAGGTGGGTTGTTAGCTATTATAGTCCTGTTTCCAATAAGATCCATCTGGGGCTGTGGACTTTTAAAGAGACATTTGCATATCATTGGCAAAAATGGTGATGAGTTGATATTAAAACACCCTACGAGCCCTTAGGGAAACTGGAAATTCAGATGGACCATGGTCTGTCTTCTCTTTGTGAGCTATTTCTGCTCTTCCGTGGTGCCTTTAATCCCAACAGAACTTTAGGGGGATATATAAGACACTTTGGGGCTGGCAGTCCCTGGGGTCCCCTCCCAGAACCATGTGCATGCTAAGCCTGAGAGCTCTCCTCTACCCCCCACTGAAAGGCTTTGTCCTCAAGGAAAGGGATTTCAGGCCTAAGCCAGCAGGGGGAAAGGATATTTCCTAAGGTAAATTGTTAAATTCTTCCTATATTGATAATCTATCTTGAAAGGAGTCATGCATGTTGATCGATTAGAAACCTATGTACTACAATGTGTACACAAGCACAGGATAGCATAGTTCTTAATCTAGGTTCTATAAGAGGTCAGTATGAAAGAGTCCAAAGTAGAGTGGGAGAGATTCAAGGACTGCATCTGTTTTTAGAAAGCAAGGCATTGCAAGGAGTACACTGGACTTAGAATACAGAAGACCTAGATACAAAGCCTAGCTCTGACACCAATTGTATAGCTGGCCAAACCTAAACTCACTAAGCTTCACTGTCCTATCAGTACAATAGGAACAAGGATGAGAACTTGACCTTTGATTTCATTGGTATAGGGAACTCCCAGGTAAGGGACACTGCCCTCACCAATGCACATCAAAGCACTTAGAGGTTAAGTGACTTTCCCAGAATCACACCAATAGTGTGTATCGGGGTGGAACATGAAAAGTTCTTGACTTTGAGGCCAGCTCTCTATCTGTACAATGGAGATAGTAATATTTATATTACCTGCCTCGTGAAATTGTTATAAGGAAAGTGCTTTATAAAATAGAAAGCACTAGGTACATGTGGGGGCAGATAGGTAATACAGTGAAGAGAGTGCCCTGCCTGGAGTCAGGAAGACTTAACTTCTTGAGTTCAAATCCAGCCTCACACACTTACTAGTTGTGTGACCTTGGGCAAGTCACTTAACCCTATTTGCCTCAGTTTCCCCATCTGTAAAATGAGCTTGAAAAGGAAATGGCAAACCACTCCAGAATCTCCATCAAGAAAACCCCAGATGGGGTCAGGAAGAGCTGGCCACAGGTGAATAGCAACAACGAATTATGTAATACAATTCAATCCAGTAAATATCGATTAAGTACCTACAATGAGTAGAACACTATGTTCAGGATCAGGGGAGATAAGTCTCAAACAAGACATGATCCTTACCCTCATGGGGCTTACAATTCAATGAGGGATCTAGTTGTGTACCCCAATTGTTGTTCAGTCATTTTCAGGTTAAGGTGAATTATGACTCCTTGATTTGACTGTAGTCACAGGCTCAGAATCAGAGGCACCTGGGTTCAAGTCTTGCCTCTGCTGCACACTGGCTGTGGTGCCCTGGGCATGTCCCATAACCCCTCAGTGTTTCCTGGTAACTCAGACCCAGAGAGCAGGAACTGTCTTTGCATGCAGTTCACAAAAAATGCTACTTGAATGACTTACTGACTATAAACCACAGAGTAAGTTCTGCTTTGTGGAGGAAGAAGGAGGCTCCTCCCAGGACTCTATGTCAGGAGTTCTTAACCTGAGGTCCAGGGAGAGATTTCAGAGAATCTGTGAGGTTGTGTGTGGAAAAAAAAATCTTTACTTTCATTTATATTTGCTTTCTTTTGTAATCTTATGTATTTTATTTCATGCACTTAAAAACATTATTCCAAGGAACAGTCTATAGGTCTCATCAGACTTCAGAATAAGAATCTGATCTCTGATCAGATGAGGACTCCCTCTGGAGGCAGATGGGGCACTTAAGTGGTATAGGGAATAGAGTGTTAGATTTGAATCCTACCTCAGTTTGCTCATCTGGAAAATGGGGATAATAATGATACTTACTTCACAGGATTGTTGTGAGGCTCAAGTAGGTTACCATAGGTAGAACCGCTTTTGCAGATTTGTAAAAGTGTGACATAAATACTAGTTGTTATCATCACTTTAGGAGAAGATTCCTATTCCTTGCAATCTGGTTTTTATTTTAAAGTCTTTCTTCCAGAGAGTTAAGTAAAGGTTTTTGAAATATCTTAACATTTGTCCCTAGGAGAGGAAAAGAAATAAGGAGGTGTCCATATCAGGTTAAGGAAGGCTCAATGGCATCAATAAAGATATACAGAGTCATATTTTAACAGCTTTGGGGTGGATGAATGGGGGAGAGGCAGAGAAAGATTATGAGACTGTGTGCAGAAAATCAGTCAACAAGTATTTATTTGTTTGTTTGTTTGTTGCTTTTTTGGAGGGCAAATGGGGTTAAGTGACTTGTCAAAAGTCACATGGCTAGTAATTGTGTCAAGTGTCTGAGGCCGAAATTGAACTCAGGTCCTCCTGACTCCAGGGCCGGTGCTCTATTCACTGAGCCACCTCAACAAGTATTTATTAAGCTCCCACCTGCCATGTGCCAGGGAATGTGTTCAAATCTGGGAGTACGAATACAAAAACAAAGCACTCTGCCTTCAAGGGGCTTACATTCCAAAGGGAGAGACAAATGCCTATATGAATATATATATAAAATCAACACAAGCAAAGAAGTATGAGGTTGTTGCAGAGAGAAGAGGGAGTTAGCCCTTGTGGAAATTAGGGAGCTTTACATAATAGGTGGTATTTCAATTTCATCTTGAAGGAAGTGAAAGATTCTATGAAGCAGAGTGAGAAGAGAGAGAGAGAAAAGGAACAAAATCCTAAGTGGGATTGGGTCTGAATGCTCTCCTTCCTGTTGAGGTCTCATATCCATCCCCCCAACCCTTCCCACCTTCCTCTCCTTTCATTTGTTCTCTTCTCCCTTCTCCATATCCTTCCCTTTCTCCTCCTTGCTGACATTTCAGGTTTTACTCAAGCCTAGGCATTATATGTCCCCCCCCAACTTTGTTGGTTTCCCTCTGGTTTATAGGACATTCGCATACCCCTCCCCTACCACCCTGGTTAATAAAATGCTGGACTGGCACATGGCAGTCCTGGGTTCTCTTCTAGTTCTAATCTTTACTTGTATAGATGCAACAGCCTTAGTTCTACATCTAAGAAACTAGGAGTTCATATTTTTCCCCTTCTTGGCTAGGTTTTGGGAGGCTGTATGAGATCTGGGAAACTGTAATGCCAATAATCTGTGCGAAAGCTTTTGAGGTTGTATCACTTCCAATCAGATGGGCAATGTAGTATTGACCTGGGAGAAGGGAAACTTGATTTAAGCCTAGTCACTAATTTACGTTGTGACTTGGGGCAATCAGATTAAGTCTCTGAGCCTCATTTTCCTTCTTTGTAAAAACAAGGAAGTTAGATTTAGGAAATCAGATTTCCAAATGAAATGATAAGGCAGGATCTCTTGGTTTGAGACTAGGAGGGATGGGAGACTCTCACAGAAGAAATCCTTACAATACAATTTCAAATTACCCTGATGGAAAAGAATAAAAAGAGCAGATGTCTAAGGAGACCAATTAGGCTGCACAGAGGGGTCCAGATTTTGAAAAGAAACCTACAAAAACATGGCAGCCGATGGCGATAGCCAAGGCCAAACACAGGCAAGCAGCACAGACCTTTCTTTAGGAATTGGGTAGGGAACGATAAAGCCCAAGATGAATGGAAGCTTGGCGGGAAATAAAGAAAGGCTTTTGTTTTCGTCTTTGTCTGGAGCAAGGAGAAGAGAGAAGAAGGGGCAGATGGTGTAATGGTAACAGATGATAGAGAGGAAGCAATCCCTACTTTACTGCCAAGGAGACTCCCTGACAAGAATAGCATCCCAGACCAAGCATGGGAGACAAATGAGGTTATGAGAAGATGTGAGGTTCATTATAGGTGAGGACATGAAAGGATCCCCAACCCCATTCGATGGATCCAGGGCTCCAGTGGAGTCAAAATCACAATTATCATCATTAACATCACATTGTAATAAGCACCAATGTGTTCAGTCACAAGCACAACCAACAATAATTATTTGATCCTCCCAATAACCCTGTAAGGTAGGCACTACCAGTCTTCACATTTTACAGATGAGGAAACAAACTCAGTTGTTGTTCATTGGTTTCAATTGTGTCCAATTCTTTATGATTCCATTTGTGGTTTTCTTGGCAAAGATACTGGAATGGTTTGTCATTTCCTCCTCCAGCTCATTTTATAGATGAGGAAACTGAGGCAAACAGGGTTAAATGACTTGCCCAGGGTGACACAGTAAGTGTCTCAGGTCAGATTCGAACACAGGTCTTCCTGACTCCAGGTCTAATACTCTATCCATTGAGCTCAAGGTCAAACAACTGGCAAGTACCTGACCTGGGGCTTAAACTTCAGTCTTACCAACTCCCAAATCCATCCCTTTGGGCCCCCACTGAATGACATTCCAGGGCACTCTCAGAAGGTCCAGGTAAGACAGATGTCCAGTAGGAATAGCTGTCCATGAGGACTCGGAAGAATAAGAGAGATGCCACAGACTGGAGATGGGCAAATGATCGATTTTCCTTTTTTTAGGGCAATTGGAGTTAAGTGACTTGCCCAAGGTCACACAACTAGTTTTTGTGTTAAGTGTCTGAGGCTGGATTTGAAGTCCTCCTGACTCCAGGGCCGGTGCTCTATTCACTAAGCCAACTAGCTGCCCCTCTATTTTTCTAAAGAGAAAGAAGGAAGATTCTTGAAATTATAACTGAGATCATTATGCCCATCACTGGGCAAAAATGAAGAACGAACTATTAAACATATGGTCTGTGAGTACTTGAGGAAGGAATCAGCCTCAGTCCCCTAAGACCAGGTTCTATCAGACTAGATATATTTCCTTTTTTGAAAGAGTAATTATCACAACCAGCTTGATAACAAGACCATTGGATCATGGCATTACTGAATATATCATGTATTTAAGAACATCTTTTAAGGGTGAACAAATGAAAAGATCAAAGAATCCTACCACTTAGAGCCAGAAGAGCACAAATGAGGAAACTAAGGCTCAGAGAAAAATAAGTGATTTGTCTGAAAGGGGGGGGGGGCAGGATTTGAACCCAGATCTTTATGAGCTAGACATATGGTAGCTAGGTGGCTGAACAATCAGTGTGTAGGTCTCACCCTGCAGGGACGTCATATATAACTCTATTTTTTCAGCATTTTGATGGATGTTTGCTTGAATAAATAGATGGTTTGCTTTTTCCCGTTTTCAAATTATGAGGAACCAGGAGGGACCAATACATTGGATGACAGAAACAGGATGAAAAAGGATCCTGATGGGCTGGAATGATGGGGACAAATCCAATGAGATGAAATCTAATATGGATAATTAACGAATTAATATGGATACATAAGAATCATGTTCTTACGTTAAAAGATTAAATTCTAGAAGTGCAGGGCTTCAGTCTTAGTTCAATGTTTTAGTCTTCTATGAGACATGGCAGTTTAATTCACTTCAGCAAGTATGTATTAACTATCTTCTATGTGCCAGTTATTGTGTAAGGCACCAGGGTTAGAAAAAAAAGACAAAAAGTAAACAATCCCTACTTCAAAAAGTTTGCATCTGAGGCTAGGGACAGCTAGGGGGCGCCATGAGTTCAAATCCAGCCTCAGACACTTACTAGTTGTGTGACCCTGCACAAGTCACTTAACCCTGTTTACCTCAGTTTCCTCATCTGTAAAATGAGTTGGAGAAGGAAATGACAAACCACTCCAGTGTCTTTGCCAAGAAAAGCCCAGATGGGGTCACAAAGAGTCATACATGACTGAACAACAAGTCATCTGAGGCTGCACCAGTAGGAGCATAAATTATAGAAATTATAAGTCCTTAAAGTACTGAGGTTGCTGTGCTCTGACCTGAATCTTGAGTCAAAAGAGCTGGGTTTGAATTCAACCTGTATGACCATAAGCAAATAATTTCTCTCTCTGGGCCTCAGTTTCCTTGTCTGTAAAAGGGGGGGGGGGGGCTGACAGTCTCTTAGATCCCTTCCAGCTTGTATCTAGTAGTATTCAATCAGTGACTGAGGTGGAGAAACTGAGGCCCAGAGGAGTCAACTAGACCACAGATGAGAGAGCACCAGACAGGTTTCAAGGCTGCCAGGTACCAAAGGATCTCAGAGAGGCCAGCAACTAACATCCTGGATATTGTAGAAATTGAATGAAGGGCCCTGGAGTGGGTTCCATGGAAGCAAAGTTAAGACAAAACCTCCTTCCTCTTTTCCTCATTTTTTTCCTCCTTCCCTCTCCCTCCCCAATGCCTGCTGGGATTCAGAATTCCCAGGCTCCCAAACAGGGTGCTGAGCAATCATTTGGGGGAGTATGGAGAGAGGGACTGGAGCTGAGAAGGGAAAGGTGGAGACCTTCCCCCCAGGAATCTGGCACTAATCAGTGCAAGAGAAAGGAGTGGGCTGAGGGGAGAGGTCAGTAGGAGAAGAAAGATCTGTCTTCTGTCAATGCCTCGGTACTTGGGCGGGCGGTGTCTCTGCAAGCTAAGCGGCTGGGGACATGTGCAGCCCAGTGCAGGCAGAGCCATTAACTGCTTCGGTACCAGCTCCCTTAGCAGGAGATGGGCGAGGATGGGGGGAAAGGTCCCCCTCAGCCTGCCCCAACAGATTGAGCCTGGGAGGGGGGGGTTGTGAGGTTTGCCTCTGGAACCCTCTGGCTTTCCATTCCGCCCCATCCTACCAGCCAGCTGCTGGCTCATCCTCTCTGCCTGGAGCCCCACCTGGCAGAAAGAAAGGCATTGTAGATGGGTACTCCTGGGAGAAGGTGAGAGGTACCAGCCTGCGTCAAAGCAGGGGAGAGTTCAGGGGGAATTTCTGGCATCCTAACAGGCCCATAAGAAAGAGGCCAACAGGGGGACCTTGGCTTGACTCCCCACATCACACCCCTGATGGTGTGCCCTCTGGGAGACTGGCTGATGGGCAAAAGGAAAATCAAAGGAAGGAGCTCTGAGTAACCTGCTTGTACGACCTCAGTGCTCAGCTGCTGTGTGACCTTGGGCAAGTCAATTCACATCCTGGGCCTCAGTTTCCTTATAGACCAGAACTCTCAGGTCCTTTCCAGTAACAAAGCTTAGGGTCCTAGATAATTTCTCCAACAGAAAGGATGTTGGAGAGGAATCCAGAAACTGGGGAAGAGATTCAACTTTGTCTGCTGATGGAGTCTAGGATTTTGTCCTAGGGTGGCTAGAAGGGACTGTAGAGCTCATCTAATCCACAGTTCCGGAGAGGTTAATCAATCAACAAACATTTATTGAGCACCTACTGTATGCCATTACAGTACTATACGTTGGAGATTCAAAGACTGAAAAAATCAAACAATCCTTGCCCTCAGGGAGCTTACATTCCACCAGGAGAGATCACAGAGACATACACACACATATATGTATTATACATCATATGTGGATATAGAGATGGAGAATGGACCTGTGATTTTAATGACACAGGAGACTGACTCCCCATCACCTCTACGTGGAAACTCTCTTTACCAAAGCAGGTCAGCACCTTCTATAACTTAGAGTCTTAGAGAGTTGTCCAGAACCCTGAGAACTGAAGTGACTTACCCAGGGTCATGTGGCCAGTATGTCAGAAGCAGGTTTGGAATCCAGGTTTTCCTGGCTCTGAAGGCAGGCTTTCCATGGCATATTCATATGTATGTGTGTATAGGTACAGATATATCTTGAAGTATAATTATGTAAATATAAATGTATATATTTATACATCTATAAATATGTCATTCAGTAGTATCTGACTCTTCATGACCCCATTTGGAGTTTTCTTGGCAAAGATATTGGAGTGGTTTGCCATTTCCTTCTCCAGCTCATTTTATAGATGAGGAAACTGAGGCAATCAGGGTTAAGTGACTTGTCCAGGGTCACATAGCTAGGAAGTATCTGAAGCTGGATTTGAACTCAGGTCTTCCTGACTTTAGGCCTGGAGCTCTATCCACAGTGCCACCTGGCTACCATATAAATATAGACACATGTATAAATATATATGTATATATTTGTCAATGGATTTTCATTTGTCGAGATCTTGGCAGGGAGCAAACTTGACATTGAGGTATGACGGAATGGACCTTCTCTGGCAGGAGTAAACCTCCATTTTTCTGCCCTTTATTCTGTGGCATTTCTTGGCATCACTGCTGCCGTCTTACCCGACTTCTCTTACCCTATTCTTTGTCCCAAGTTGGGAAGGAAACCAGAGCCATTGGGTTCCCCAGACATGGAAGGGTCAGCCCAGACCAGTTCAAGCTCTGGGGAAACTTGAGTCTGGGTGTGGACACAATGAAGAACTGAGATTCCTTTTCCGACATCTGATGTTCATTTACTGTGTTATCTTAGGCAAGTAGCCCTCTTCTGGGCTGTGGCTTCTCCAGCTCAAGTAAGCCAAAGATGACTCCTGTTCCTTTTTACCTTTTAAAAGGGCACTAGGAGGAAAGAGGGCTTAATCTCTATAGAAGCCAAGGAAGGACTTCACGTAAACTCAAAGTGACATCTTTGTGGTTAATTCGTAGAGGATTGTTTATCCTGAATTTGGTTCCTCTGTTACAGGGAAGGACAAACACCAACAGCCTTTCCTCCATGCCTCGGTATTGAACAATAGGGTCAAAATGCTGGAAGGAATATTAAAAAGCTGCTTTCCTCCCTGGGCCTCGATTTCTCGATCTGTAAAATGTTTGTGTAGCGGATAGGACATTGGACTCAGCCAGGGAGATCATCCTCATTAGCCATAGGACCATTTAACCATCTCCATTTTCTCATTTGCAAAATGACTATAATTATAACACCATCTTCTGAACAGTTGGGGTACATGACCCCTGAAGCCTTTTTCAATTCTTGGACCATCATTTTCTTGTCTCCCCAGTTTTCTGGATTAGGAAACTGAGACCCAGAGAGAGGACCATGCCTTAACCATGGTCACAAAGTTAGTTAACGGCAGAGCTAGGTTTCTGATTCCTGGTCCAGCCTACTTAGAAAAGCAAATTCCTTAGAGGTGTATGTGGACTGAAAGAGGATTGGGGGTATAGAGAGAAAGAGAGATCGTATGGGGGATGCGGATGAAGGGAGAAATGATGCACACCCGAGCCATACGTAGAAGACTTTTATATTATTTATTATTGGGATTACTGTTCCCCACTCTTAGTGTGGATCACGGGAGAGTTGATTTGGGGCTGGGAAGGGCCTTAAAGGCTACCTAGTTCAAGGTCCACAATTTACAGGTGAGGGACCTGAGGCCCAGAGGGGGAACTGACTTGCCACATGAGACCTGAGAGCCCCTTGAAAGCTGGGACTGTCTCTCTTACTTTCCTCTATATCCCCATTCCTTAGCACAGTGCCTGGTACCTGTTGGTGTTTAATAAATGCTCACCGACTGACTTGCCGAAGGTAATGTGCCTGAAAAACAGAAGAGCTGGGATTCCCCCTAGGTCCTGTTGACACCAAGCAGGGCTCCGGTAATTGGGAGGTGGGAAACCCTTCTCTGCGTCAATAACCTGTCCCCACTGCTGCAGCTTTTTCCTTATTCAATCATTTCAGTTATATTTGATTCTTCACGACCCCATTTGGGGTTTTCTTGGCAGAGACACTGGAGTGGTTTGCATTTCTTTCTCCAGCTCATTGTATAGATGAGGAAACTGAGGCAATCAGGGTTAAGTGACTTGCCCAGGTTCACCCGGCGACTAAGTGTCTGAGGCTGGTTTTTAATTCTGGTCTTCCTGACTCCAGGTTGGGGACTCTATCCACACTGCTCCACCTTTTCTCCCCTCTCCTAAAAAAAGCTAAGCCAAGTCCCCTCTTCAGCTTTGCTGTTCCTAGCCCATTTCTATCCTATCCTATTCAGAGTTCAATGAGCCTATGAGAAAGGACAGAGAGCTAGAGAAGGCCGTGTGTGTGTGCCCAGCTTTTACTTGTGCTGGCTTCAGATGGTGGCAAGGCCTGACTCCTGCCTGGCCATCTGCCCCAGCCTCTATCCTAGAGCACTGAGAGCCAGAGAGATAGAGAGGGAGGTGGGAGGGGAGCCAATGAGGCTCCTCTGGAGGAAGGCAGTCCCAGCAATCTGGACTTTCATTAACACCTCTTCTACTGCTGATGACACCTGCTAGGGCTGGGGACAAGGGAGGGGAAGGAGAGAATTGGATCTGTCAGTCAAGGAGGGGTGGGATCCCTGGGTGCTGCTGGTATCTCTGCCCAGGGAAAAAGCTGCTGTGGGCACTGTCTCAGCAACACATCCTATTCTTTAGCAGACGCTTGCCTTCTCACAGGCTTGTTGAGCTATTCTGAACATGGCAGAGGCAGGAGGCAAAGGCCACTGGTCTGAGAGTCAGGAGACCTTGCTTCTGGTACAATTATTATTCCCATTTTACAAATGAGGACACTGCGGCTGAATGCCAAGGACACATAGCTAGTAAGCTTCTGAGCAAGAATTTGAACTCACTCCCATTTTCCTGACTCCAAGGCACTAGTGTTCTATCCACATTGTATCCCCGATGCCCAGCAAATAGAAGGTGCCAATTGAATTGAGCTGAACTGGTCATCTCTAGCATGATCCCATAGCTAAGCATGTTCCCACCTCTCTGCTGGGTCATTCCCCTCTGGTGATAGGACATGTGGTCATTGGTACTCAGAACCCTGACCAGCAAGGGTGGGGTGCTCTGTCTTCAAGGTCACCTGCCAAAGTGACATCCAGGATCTTCCCAGGACCTCAGCTCTGCCTGGTTTCCACTTTCTTTTCCTTAGTTGAACAATTTACAGGATTATAATATAGGTGCCATGTCCTATCCCAGTTCTCTCCCAGGCTCCCCAGTCACTTGGTAATGGTGAAATGCACATCTATCATGTGCTTAAACCCATGACCCAAACAAAGCCCCATCCCCCCATTTCTTCACTACCTTTACCTAGTAACTGTTCCTATGGTGAGAGCCCAGGATTTAGAATCAGAAAATGTGGATCAGTTTCTCTTTCTAGCTGTTCAACCTTGGGCTTGGTGCTGCAGCTTCCTGTGCCTCTGGGTTATGGCATAGTGCATAGAGCACCAGACTTTGAATTAAGACCTGAGTTGGAGTCCTGTCCTGCCCCCCCCCTCTCCACACACACTTACTTACCATGCAACTCTCGGCAAATTGATTCTCCATTCTGAGCCCTCAATTTCCTCGTCAATCAACGAATATTGCTGGGGTCCTTACTGTGTGCCCAGCAATTATAAAAAGGGGAGGATGACAGGCCGAGATGGCTCTGAAGGTCAGATTAGAGCACACCTGTGGACTGCTTTGTAAACTTTATGCTGCTATGTTCATGTGAGGCATTATGATTGCCTCCAATAACACCTAGGGGATCCCTAAAAGGGACCTCAGAGGTCATCTTGTCCACCTTCCCTCATTTTACAGATGAGAAAACTGAGACTTAACTGAGAGTTGAAGGGATTTTTTTCAAGGTCTCTCCACAATCGAGTATCAGAGGTGATGTTTGTACCCAGGTGCCCTGACTCTGGGGCCAATTCTCTGTCTTTTTTTTTTTAAAGCAATTGGGGTTAAGTAATTTGCTCAAGGTTACGGCCAGTTATTTCTGGGTGTGGTTCTGAGTATCTGAGCCCAGATTCGATCCCCAGGTCATCCCGACACTGGGGCTGGTGCTCTTACTCACTGAGCCACCTGGCCGCCCCTCTCTGTCCTTTTACAGGGTCATTGTGGGACTCAAATGAGATACCGTACATAGTGCTTTGCACACTTTTCTATACATGTCAGCTCTTCTCATTGGCTGCCCTAAACCTAGGCCTGGTCCAGTTGCCTCCTGTGTCTCATCTTTGGCCCCACAGCTTCAGGACCAGCTCTTTGTAAGCATTTGCCCCTGAGGCTGAGGTAAGGCTTCTGACTTTGAAGCTCTTAGCACCTGGAGCATCTCCCACCATGCTTTGCTTTCCACTGGAGGAAGTTTCCACATCTGTGGACTATCAGAGACAAGGTCCAATTAACAGCCTTCACCAGCCCTTCCCTCTCTAGAGAGCCCCAGCTCACTTAGATATAGTCTCAAGGTGATGAGTCACTGTCTTCAGGCTGTCTCCCCACCAGGGAAGTGGATTTCTTTCCCAGGATCTTAAGAATTCCCAACTGGAAGGGACCTTAAAAAGCAGTTAGAAGAAAATGAAACCTGGAGTAGGGGGTGTGATCTGTCTGAAGTTACACAGCTACCAAGCAGCATTCAAATTGAGGACCTCTGACTTTAGATCCAGTACTGGCTTATTCCATTATAAAGCCTTGCCTCTCCAGTCTTATCTAACGATTTTGTAATATACAAAATATTATATAGTTTACATACATATAGTCATTATGTAACTAGAGTGGGGCAACTGTGACTTTAAACCAGGGTGTCAATATTTGTGGGGGTGGTATCTTTTTCTCCCTCCTTTTCAGTTCTCAGATGGTTTACACATTGTGGAATGCTGTGAATATATCTCACCCTTCTCCCAGGGCCCACCTTCTGCTACTCCAGTCCTACCAGCCTCCTTTACCTCCTCACCAGCCTTCTTCCCCCCACCTGGGAATTAACCAGCATGACTATATCCATTTAGAGTGTACTGCCCTTCTGTGCTCTGTTAGTCCTTAAATGAATTTTATCCAGTAGCTGGAATTCCTAGTTAGAGTTGTGCTCAGACCATTTCCACTTGAGGTAAGAAAAGGGTCCATTTGTCACAAGACAGAAGAAATATTTCAAAGGAAGGATGCCTAGCACTTTACAGAGTCCCTCTGAGAGTGCATTGGCCTGTATCAGCACTGTGAGAAAGACTCAAAAAAAATAAGGTGGAAGGGAAAGAACTCTGAACTTGGAATCAAGAGACCTGGCTTTTAAGTCTCAACTCTGTCTCCTGATACCTGTACGACCTAACAAAAATTACTCAATCTATCTGAACTGAGTCTCCTGTCTATAGAATTAGGATGTTTGCTCTTCTCACCTCAGAGGGTTGTTAAAAGGAGCAAAGGTCTCATCTGGATATAGATGAGAGAGATGCATAGATAGACAGAGGAAGAGGGGAAGAGGGTTAAAGACACAGAGAGAGATAGAGGGAGAGGAAGAGAGAGATGAGGGAAAGAAATTAGAATTTAGAGAGGGAGAAAGGAGGAAGAGTTAAAGAGAGAAAAATAAGAGAGCAGGAGGGAGGGAAAGCAAGGGAGAGGAAGAGGAAGAAAAAGAGAGGAGAGAAGAGAAGAGAAGAGGAGAGAAGAGAAGAGAAGAGAAGAGAAGAGAAGAGAAGAGAAGAGAAG
>NW_027187353.1:4989140-5014493 GCF_028583685.1 Petaurus breviceps papuanus | reverse complement strand
AAGAGAAGAGAAGAGAAGAGAAGAGAAGAGAAGAGAAGAGAAGAGAAAGAGAAAGAGAATATGTTTTTCAGAGGAAGAAGCAGTAGCCCCTACCTGGAGAAGGTCTCCCTAGTATTCATGGTTAATAGGGGGCCAATCACCCATTAACTGAATAGATAGGGAAGGTCTGAGCATGCCTAGGGACGTAGGCTAGCCATTCTGTGTCCATCAGATCACACCTGGATCCATCAGCCTGAGTGGGAGAGGCAGAAGGAACTCCCCAGAGGCAAAGACAAGACAACTTAGTATCACAGGAGCTGCCAGATTTCTTCAATGAAAGCAAGGAAGCAACATTACCCCCCAATGAAGTCCCCCTGCTTTGAAGCAGAGAACTGAAAGCCAGCAAGGACTTAACTTAGTGGAAAGAACCCTGGTAATAGAGAAAGGGCTGAGGAAATAGAATCTTGGAGTTGGAGAAAGGACTTTCTTTTTTTTTTAATACTTACATTTTTTTTAAATTTTGAGTACCAAATTTCCCCCCTCCCTCCTCCCTCCCAAGACAGTAGGCAGTTTGATGTAAGTTAGATATGTGCAATCATGTAAAACATTTCCATAGAGAAAGGGTTTAGAAGAGCATCCAGATCCCAAGCTGGAGATCTGGGAGGAAAATCTCCAGCCTCTACTTGAAGACCCCCAGAGAGGGTGAAGCCCACCTCCCCTTGAGGCAGCCCATTCCACTCATGGGCAGCTCTGTTAGGTAAGTTTTCTCCTGACATCAAACTTCAGTTTCTCTCTTTGATATCAAGAGGTGCCCACAGGACTGACTATGTGTCCATCACTGGGCTAGGTGCTGAGGACACAAAGAGAAACCCTTCCCCCCCAAGGAGCTTATGTTCTTAGCCCAATCTGCTTTGCCCCACACTTACCCCTCTCTGGCTGTAAATTTGTGGGGGAGTCCCTGTGAGGGTACCTGGTAGGGCGTAGAGTCACTGGTATATTTCATCCAGAGCCTCTGTATTGCTCAGTAATTTTTTAGAGAAGAATTTCTTACCCTGGAGCCCAGGGACCCATCATGGATAAATTTCAAGGGGGTCCATGATCTTGGGTAATGTATTGAGATAAATGTATTTCAATATAACTAGTCTTTTTTTTCATGATCCTATGTTTTACTTCAGGTATTTCTAAACCATGATTCTGAGAATGGGTGCCTAGCTTTCACCAGACTGCCAAAAAGGAACACAGAAAAAATGGCTAACAACCATTGTTCTTTATGAATCATTTCTCAATTGATAAATGTTTTGGTCAAAGGATATAAACAGGCAGTTTTCAGATGAAGAAAACCAAACTATCTATAGTCATATGTAAAAATGCTCTAAATCACTATCAATTAGGAAATTCAAATTAAAACAACTCTGAGGTACCACCTCATATCTATCAGATTGGCTAATATGAGAGAAAAAGGAAATGACAAATGCTGGAAAGGAGGTACAAATATTGGGACACTAATAATGCACTGTTGGTAATTATTGTGAACTACTCCAAGCATTCTGGAGAGGGATTTGGAGCTATTCCCAAAGTCTATAAACTATGCATACCCTTTGATCCAACAAGGTCACTGCTAAGTCTGTATCCCATAGAGATCAAAGAATAAAGGAAAAGGACCTATTTGTGCAAAAATAGTTATAGCTGCTCTTTTTGTGATGGAAAAGAATTGGAAATTAGGAGACATCCATCAATTGGGAATGGTAAACAAGTTGTGGTATATAATTGTGATGGAATGCTATTGTGCTATAAGAAATTGTGGAGAAGACGGTTTCAGAAAAATCTGAGAAGACTTACATGAACTGATGCAAAGTGAAATGAGTAGAACCAGGAAAACAGTTCACACAATAATAGCAATATTTTATAATGATCAATTGTGAATGACTTAATTATTCTCAGCAATACAAAGATCTAAGACAATCCTGAAGGACCTATGATGAAAAATTCTATCTACCTCCAGAGAAAGAACTGATGGAATCTGAATGCAAATTGAAACATATTGTTTTTTTTTTTTAAAAACTTTATTTTTCTTGGCGTTTTTTATTTTGTCTGTGTTGTCTTTTAACAATATGACTAATATGGAAATATTTTACATAACTGCACATGTATAATCTTAACAAAATGTTTGCCTTCTCCAGGAGGGGGAAGGGGGAAGATAATTTGGAATTAAAAATTGTAAAAAAAATTAAAGTTAAAAATTGCTTTTAAATGTAATTGAAAAAAAAATATTAAAACTTTTTCTTAAAAAAAGAACCTCTGTTCTAGGGGGTTCACTTACACCCCTCAGTAATGCTTCCTGATTTTAGCCATGAAGTTCCTTTAGCCCCAATCCTGGTTCTCTCAGGATTCTGGGGGTCATCAGAAGAGGCCACAGCTACTTTCCTTGATGCCATCCTTGAAGGACAGGGATGTCATCAGAAAGCCAAACTCCTCAAAAACTATATAAGGATCTCTTCTAGGGATTTCACTCTTCTGGAGTTTGGTAATACTCCCAGCTTGGACCTAGTATGAATCTAGCACTATAAGGTTACCTGCAGTGGAAGCAAGATATCCTGGGCTTGCTCCTCCACCTTCTGCCTTGGGACCCCAGATCCTAGTATCTGGGGGTTAAATTTTGGATTCTTTTAGCCCCCTTTAGAACTTATCGGTATCCATCCACATGCAGCCTGTGCCTCTCAGCTGGAGAAGTCACAGGTTGGCCTTCTGTCTCAAAAGGCCATCCGTTCCCCTCATTCTTCCTTTTCTGTATTAAAGTCACTTCCTCTTTCTTCTACCAGGGCCTTCTTCAGGTAGTCTAGTAGAAAAACACTGGCCTAGTGACAGGAGCCCTGGGTTCTAGGCCCATCGTTGTGATGCACAAGTTGGGTGGCCATGGGAAAATCACTTTTCTTTCTATGGTCCTTGGTTTCTCCATATGTAAATTGAGTTAGCTGAATGAGATGAGGAGTTCCTAACCTTTGTGTGTGTGTCAATGTGATGCAATTTCTGGACCCTCTCTCAGAATAATGTTTATAAATATTTGAAGGCAATTTTAAATTTCAGTTAGAAGTTAGTAAACATAAAGATGTATTATTTTTCTTGTTCAGGTTTGTAGACACCTTGAAATCCATCCAAGGGACACCTTGAGGGACCTGTAAACTCCAGCATGGTACATACCCCTGAATTAGATCCTGTCTTTAAAGTCCTCCTCAGCCTAGCATTCAACATTTCCCTTGAGGAATGGTGACTAGATGTATAGTCTAGGGATGGATATCCTATGGAGGCTTTATTTGAAAAGCTCTTACACAATGATGGAACCAAGCCCCAGTCTCCCCCAGATCCTCAGATCAAGAACAAAGCAGAGCCTGAGTCCAGGCCCAGACCACACTAGACTAGACAGGGGCCACCGAGAATCAAAGGATTTAACTAGGGGAGAGGGAGGGGACAGGTCTTATTCATGTGGGTGAAGCTGAGGGTGCCAGGGGGGCCAGGAGAATACAAACTCCATTCTATCCTAAGTGCCTGGCTCCAGCTTCGGGGCTTTTCTCTCTGTCTTATCACATCTTGGGACGCAATTTAATGAGAGAAGGAGGCAGAGGCCTCCCACTGGTTTCATTACAGATGGAATTAGGTCAAGTGGGGCTTGATACGTGTGGAAATTTGACCAGGGTAGGCCCTTTCCCCAGGGTGGGGAGTTAGTCACCTAGTCACCGTGGGAGAGAAAGCCAGTCTCTTCAGGGACAAGACACAACCCAGCCTGCTCTTTTCTTCCTCTGGGAGGCTAATTGGTTAACATATTATAATAACAATAAAAAAGATGAGAACAAAATAATAATAATAGCTCACATTTACTTTAAGTTTTGAAAAAGCACTCACCTATAGCATCTCACTTGATGAGAAAAGCTATTCTTGAACTCCATTACCATATGGTCAAGATAACAGATCATGGCAAGGGAATACCTCCTTTCATCACTCCCACTTCCATCAAAACTGACATTTATGAAAAGCTAGGAAATTCACAAAACACCCTACAATGACCTTGTGATATTCTGGCTCTTATCCCCATGTTATGGATGAGCAAACTCAGGCTCAGAGAATGACAGCCACATCGACAGTAAGTGTCAGAGGCAGGATTTGAACCTAGGTCTGACTCCATCCACATCCTCCCTCAATCCAGGTCACCATCTATTAAAACAGGTTTGCAGAGAATCACAGGACCCTCCTAACATCTTCTTTCTCTTAGTCTTTCTCTTTTCCATTATACTGCTACCACACGCAGGTACTGTAAGCACAAGTTTGATGGTGTTATGCTCAAGGACTTTTCATAGCTCCCTATTGCCTGTAGAATAAAGTCCAAACTCTTTGTCTTGGTATTCAAGGTCTTCTACGATGTTACCCCTGCATTTCTTTCTAACCTAATCTCTCACTAAGGTTTACTCAGTGCTCCTTAATCATACCACTGGCTAGTGGTATGACTTTGGGCAAGTCCCCTCTCTGAGTCATAGTTTGTAATAATAGCTCACACTGATAAATTGATTTAAGGTTTGTCAAGTGGGTTGCATGCATTATCTTCTCTAAACCTCATAATATGTGATGTAGTAGTCGTTATCATTAAGATTTTGCAGAAGGGGAACCTGAGGTCACACAGTGTCTGTGGCAGAATCTGAACCCACATCCTCCAGAATCCACATCCAGGGCTCTCTTTCTCTCTCTGCCTCACCACCTCCCTTTTATGCCTTTTGTAAACTGAGGAGGTTGAGCCAGATGACCTTCAGGCTTTAGTGGACAGTAAGCTCAGACTGCATCCATGGTACAAGATGGCACCTGGAAGACCCTCATGCTGTCTTTGGCTGAGTAAAGAGAGAGGTATGGTGTCCAGAATGAGGACGGCCAGAGCAGCCCCACTGCGCTTTGCCCCGGTCTTCCCACATCTGGAGTATTATTTCCAGTACTGGACACCACATTTGAGGAAAGTCTCTGGTAAGCTGGAGAGGACAAGTCAAGCCATCAGAGGGTCGCTTGAAGGTGTGAGGCTCACCTGGAGAAAAGAGGGGTTAGCAGGGCCAGGAGAACCACCTTACAGTATTCAGAGAACCGTCATGTGAACAAAGGCCTCATTTCCTTCTCCTTGCCCCAGCAGAAAGAAGTAGGCACAACAGAGAAAAGATGTTTTATAATAAGACTTTAAGCTCAAGCTTCCAAACAACTAAAGCCACCCAAAAGAAGAAAGGGTTGTTGTGGAGGAAGCGAGTTATCCTTTACGTAGAGGCCAAATCACCATTTATTGGAGATGTTGTAGAGGAAATTATTGTTCAGGCAATTCATTTATTCATTCATTCACTCATATAATAAGGACCTACTATGTGCAGAGGACTGTGCAAAGAAACATAAAGACAAGACTTCTGAAATTCTTTCCTGTTCTGAGATTCCAAAATCTTTCCACATCCTGCCCTTGGCACCTAGGTGGCTCAGTGGATAGAGCACTGAAACTGCAGTCAGGAAGAACTGAGTTCAGATCCAGCCCCTAGACACTTACTAGATGTGTGGCCCTGGGCAAACCATTCAACCTCCACCTGTCTCAGTTTCCCAAACTACAAAATGGGGATAAAAATAGCACCTACCTCCCAGGTTTGTTGTCAGGATAAATGAGATAATATTTGGAAAGCACTTGGAACAGTGCCTAGTATGGTGGAGTTCTTACACAAAAACATATTCCTTTCCCTTCCCCTTTTCTAGTTTTATTCTGTTGTTCACCTAGAATGCCCTTCCCTCTGACTATTTAAAACCTGGCCATCCTTCAAGACCCACTTCAATTCCTAGTGATTTCTCCCCATTCTAAGCTGCTTTAACAATTACTGTCTGTTATCAATTCATTTGGCAGTTTTCAAAATGTCTTCCATTATTGGCTTGAATTGTTATAGAAATCTTTTACTTAACTCTAGTTTCAAGGTAATAAGTCACTGTCTTCAGGTTTTATGCCTCCCAGAAAAGTAACTCTTTGCTAGGGTCCTAGGAATTCAGAGCTAAAGGGGCCTTAGAAGAACCCACCTAAGTCAACTAACCATCTCTCTCTCTGTCTCTCTCTCTCTCTCTCTGTCTCTCTCTCTGTCTCTCTCTCTCTCTCTCTCTGTCTCTCTCTCTCTCTGTCTCTCTCTCTCTCTCTCTCTCTCTCTCTCTCTCTCTCTCTCTCTCTCTCTCTCTCTCTCTCTCTCTCTCTCTGCAATACAGAAAATTTCTTCCCTGTAAAATTAAATTAAATTCAACAAGCATCTATGGAACATCTACCATGTTCAAGGCAATATCCTAAGTACTGAAGGTATAAAATATGTATACATAATAGCTCCTGGCCTGAAGGGTCTGACACTATATAATTTCATAAAAGAGGGAGTTTAGTTAGCCTCTCTCGTGCCATGATTGAGTTTACAAAATTCTAAGCCACATACAATTTTTCAGAAAATGTGTGCAGTATACAGGCAGACATGTGTGCTTTCCACCAAGCAAGGAACTCAGTCAACTGTCCATTTCTGAGGTGGGCTTGACAGAACTTGGCATTTAACTGACTATGGTGAATGAGAGAAAGAGGCATGAAATAACACTCCAAGGTTTTTGAGTCTAGTGACTGAAAGGATGTTAAATTGAGCGTTAGAAATTGGGAGCTGGTGTGAGATTATGGAAGCAGACAAAGACCTCCCTGCTCCCTCTTTTAAAAATATTAAGAAAGCATTTAAATAAATAATTAGGGAAGTGATTGGACAAGAACAAGGAGTCCTTGGATTAAGTCATTTTGACGAGATTACAATCAAACTCTGAGACTTCTTAAGATTATCTTTGCCCATATCAAATGGAGCTCTTTGTGATGGGGGTGGTCAAAGACAGATTGAGTGGTTTTAGGAAATAATTTGTGATTATTGTTATGAGTAGTGAAGCAAACTGTTAATGAACTTTTACCTTCCCCTGATCTCTGTCACTCAGTATATTTTTTATCATATTGTAAAAGATCAGCCTTGTTCAAAAATCTTAAAAATTGGGACTGCAAAATGACTTGTGTTAGATTTTCAAGGGCATGAGGGTGACCTTGTAAGTTTAGAAATTTCTCTCCCTCATCAGAATAAAGCTCAAATTTGAAGAATGACAAATTAATTAAAATTGCTTCTGACAGGTCTGTGCCTACAAGACAGAATATAGTATTATTTTTTTTTCTTTGACAAGAGTAAAGTTTGGAATATTTTGAATTTGAGGGGTCAGCTTAAGCCAAAACTCAACAGTAAACTCAGTCCTAAAGGAAGAGAGAATTGGTGAAAAGAGATGATGGGGCCGGTTGGACTAGAAACAGACCAGCTGTAAAATTAATACCCCTTTCTCCTGGCTCTCTTCTGGCAGGTGGCAGAGTCCCCCCTGCCCCTTGAAGAAGCTTTCCGGCATGCAGAGACCACCTATGGCCACTTGGCACCAGCCCAAAAGGAAGTCATCATAATTACGCTCCATGGGGCTGCTGACCTGCCCTTACTAAAGAATGACTCCAAACCTTTGGCCTTTGTGATAGCGTGAGTACCTGTCGGAGTGGGTGGGGGAAGCCAAGAACAGGTCCTAGGGGGGCATGCATGCTTTATATACACTTCATAAGCCATAGCTACTAGAGATATGCTTCCCAGAGGTATGAATATTGGGTGTGTAAAACCCAGAGGCTGAAAACAAGAGTCCAAAGAAAATTAGAGGACAATATGAAGAATGAAGTGTGAGTACTTGGGCTGTGAAGGACGATTGGAGGTTTGAATACTGAGGGGTCGAGTCCTTGGAATCCAGGGATCTGAGGGGATGAAAATCAGAAACACAAATACCAGAGTTTGAACCAATAGTAGTAGCAGTGTCTACGTGCCTGTGTATGTGTGTCCCTGTACCTGTGGCCAGAGAGGAGAATGCCTTTTGTTGTAGAATGATGCAATGGAAAGATTTGGAGTTAAAGTCAAAGGAATGTGATTTTTATCCCAGCACTTCTATTTATTACCTGGGCGACCTTAAGCAAGTAACTTTCTATTTCTGGGTCCTGGGTTCCTAATCTGTAAAATGAGGGGGTTGGACCAGACATTCTCTCTAAAGTTCTTTCCATCTCTGAATCAATGGTCCTGTGTTCCTTTGTCACAGCCGCTATGTTGAAAACAGTGGAGCAGTTTTGAAGCTTGTACAGACCAGGGCCACACCTTGAAATCTGGCCTACAATGAGTTAAGTGGTCTTTGCTTGGTGTCCAGCTGCTCCAAGCTTCCTGCTGGCTCCTGTCCCAAGCTGTCAGCCCTGCCTCCTCCCTCCTCCTGATGCTTGTCCTTCTGTCCTGACTTCCTTGTTTCTCTGATTTAGTCCCATAGTCTTCCCCCAGCACCCCTCCAACTCAGATATGACTCTGGGCTCCTCTGGCCCCAGGAGGAGCAGGGTTAGACAAGGCCTGTCTGTCTGGTCCAAAGGGAGCATGGAATCTGGCTTGTGGATCTAGATCTGGAAGGAACTTCAGAAGCATCTAGTCCAAGCCTCTTAAACCTGAGTCTTCTGATCCCCATGTCCAGATCATTCTTTCTTCTATATTTTAGCAATCTTTCATTCAATTCAGTTCAATTTTAAAAGCATTTATTAATCCGTTGATAAGCATTTATCAAATGTCTGCTATGGACAGACAACACAGTAGGCTAGGCATGGACAGATAGAAAGAGAAATGTGAAACAATGCCTGCCCTCAGGAAGCCTCCATTCTCCTAAGAAGATACAATATGTACACACATAAGGAAATGAAAAGTATGTACTAAATATTCCAAGAGGTCATAAGGAGAGAGCAGGGCCACTAGGTGAAGAAATTAATAGAGTACTAGCCCTGAAGTCAGGAAGACCAGAATTCAGATCTGGCCTTAAACATTTCCTAGCTGTGTGACCCTGGGCAAGTCACTTAACCCTGCTTGCCTCAGTTTCCTCATCTGTAAAATGAGCTGGAGAAGGAAATGGTCAAACTAGTTCAATATCTTTGCCAATGGGATTATGGAGAGTCAGACCCGTCTGAAACAACTCAACAACAGTAGAGGAGAGAGAGCTAACAACAGGGGGAATAAGCAAAGACCTCCTTCACAGGAGGAAGGAGCTTTGAAGGGTGCTAGAGATTCCAAGAGGAGGCAGAGTTAAGGAGAATACCCCACCAAGGCTCTGCCCCAATGTCTGGCCTGGCCCCTCTCCCACACAGGGTAGGAGGCTGGAATAGGCCAATTCAACCCAATAAGCGTTTATAAAGAACCCACCATGTACTGGCACTGAAGGGATAAAGGAAAAACTGGCACAACAAACAAAACAGAGGCTTCTCTGTTAACCCCTTCAAGGAGGAGCATGATCCTGGGCACACAGAGATCAGAGTAAAAGGATTTGCTTCCACGAGGGTCGGTAGTTTGGGGCACTCAGGGAATGGCTGTGAACACGGACTCCCAGTCCTGCAGATGGCTGAGGAGGACAGAGAAAGCCTGAGCGCTGGGGCTCCCAGCACCCTAGCCCTGAATGGTTCAGGTTCCCAAGTCACGTCTGCCTCCATTTTGTCTAGCTGTCTTCATTGCTGTTTCTTTCCAGGAATGTCCAGGCCTTTGCCTCTCTCTGTCTTCCTCTAGGAATTTAGGGCTCTCTGGGGCATTAAGGGCTGGACAGAAAGGAAGGAAAAGAAATCAGCTTGGCCTTCGCCTTGCTTGGCCTGCAAATACACCCCCTCCTTCTCCTCAACACCCGTCAAGGCCTCCCAGGCTATGTTCACATGTGAGATAGGGGGAGGTCCAGGTTCCCACAGGGTATTTACAGCTCTTATTATCACTCAGAATGTCTCAGCAGTCCAGAATGTGGGCATGTTGTTGCTTTTTGGTGGGAGCGGCTCATTGCTGGAGAGATATGGTGAGGGAGGCTCGAAGGGAAGGAGCCAGGGTGGGGAAGCTGGGTGACTGGTTTTATGTTGTGGTGACCTCGCTATGTTGTTGTTCAGCTATTCTAGCCATGTCTGACTCTTTGTGACCCCATTTGGGGTTTTCTTGGCAAAAGTACTGGAGTGGTTTGCATTTCCTTCTTCAGCTCATTTTATAGAAGAGGAAATTCAGGCTAATAAAGTTCAATGACTTGCCAGGGGTCACACAGCTAATAAGTGTCTGGGGTTGGATTTGAACTCATCAAGATGAGTCTCCCTGATTCTCTGAGCTTTCCATAACAAGCTCCTTAGCCACCTCATCCATCTCCTGATGGTTCTTACCATCTGTCTACCTCTCTGTCTCTGTCTCTCTCTGTCTTTCTGTCTCTCTCACTCTCTGTCTCTGTCTCTCTCTGTCTCTGTCTCTCTGTCTCTGTCTCTCTCTGTCTTTCTGTCTCTCTCACTCTCTGTCTCTGTCTCTCTCTGTCTCTGTCTCTCTGTCTCTCTCTGTCTTTCTGTCTCTCTCACTCTCTGTCTCTGTCTCTCTCTGTCTCTGTCTCTCTGTCTCTGTCTGTCTTTCTCTGTCTCCTCTTCCCATTCTCTCTTTCTGTGTCTACCTGTGTATGACTTGTTTGCACATATGTATTTTCTTATAGTCTTTCCCATTTAGAACACAAGCTCCTTGAAGGCAAGCACTGGTGTTTTGTCTCTTTATGCTTAGTCTACTTAGAAAAGTAGGATTCACTCACATTGAACAGTTTGTTAGAAAAGAATAAAGGATGGTGGATAGTATATTGCCTGATGGGGTGGTACCATTTTCCTTCCTCAGTTAAGTTTCCTGGAAATGGAGAAAGAGCAAACTTTCAGATCTCATGACCATGTACAAGCTCACTGAGTTGAGTCTGGGGACACAAGTCATTCCTGGTTATTTCCTTCAGCAATCTGACCAGTTCAAGGTAGAGCCCTGCTCTACCTGGATGCTTTGAGGCAAAGGTCACTCTATAAGGATCCCCATTCTTCTGAGAATACATTCACAGATGAGATGGATCCCAGGGAAGGTCCATAAATACATTTACATGACATGGAACAGGATTTGCAGGCTACTGTTGGTCAGAGAGTTCTCTGGATGCACCAGGGAGTCAGTCAGTCAATAAGCATTTTTTAAATGCCCGCTATGTGTGAGCACTGCACTAAGGGCTGGGGATACAAAAACAGGTCCCTGCCCTCAGAGAGCTTACTGTCTAAATGGGAGAGATGACAAGCAAATAAATATGTACAAACAAACTCTATACATGATAAATAGGAAATAATTAACTGAAGGAAAGCATTAGGATTAAGAGGGATTGGGAAAGGCTTCCTGTAGAAGGTGGGATTTTAGTTGACTTGAAGGAAGCCGGGAGGTAGAGGTGAGAAGGAAGAGAATTCCAATCATGAGGGACAACTGGAGAAAATGCCCAGAGTAGAGAGATGGGATGTGTGGCTCACTGAACAGCAAAGAGGAAAGTGTCACTGACTGAAGAGTACCTGTCAAGGGAGCAAGGGGTAAGAAGGCTGCCCAGGTAGGAGGGGGTGGGTTAGGAAGGGTTTTGAAGACCAAACAGAAGGTTTTGTAGATTGAGGAGGCTATAGGGAGTCTGAATAAAGGGATGACTCACATTTTAGAAACATTACTTTGGGGAGAGACTTGAGGCAGGCAGCTATTTCAGTTGTCCAAGCCTGACATAGTGGGGGACTGTACCAAAGTGGTGCCCATAGGGGAGGAGAGAAGGGGTCCTATTCAAGAGACGTTGCAAAGGGAGAATTGAAAGGCTATGGCAACAGATTGGATATGGGGGAAAGGGATCATGAGAAGCCCGGGGTAATCCCTAGATTGTCTGCCTAAGGAACTGGGAGTATAGTGTTGTCCTCTGTAGCAACAGGAAAATTAGAAGGCAGGGAGAATTTAGGGAGAGAGATAACGAGTGCAGGTGGTGAGTTTAAGATGTCGGCTGGAATCCAGTTGGAGATGTTTAAAAGGCAGTTGGAGATGTGAGATTGGAGGTGAGCAGAGAGTTTGGGGACAGGATGGGCATATTCAAGAATGCTTGCATAGGGATGGCCATTCAGTCTATGGGAGGTGATGAAATCACCAACTGAAGCAGCATAGAGAGAGGAGAGAAGGACAGAATCCCATGGGATGCCTGTGCTTAGATGGAAGGGTCTGGAGGAGGGACCCAAAAAGGAGACCCAGAAAGCAGTAAAGGTAATCTTGTGCTGGTTCTGATGAGAATCTGGGTGATGGCCTCTCCTCAGGGGATAGGCTGGCAGTCAGAGGAAGGACTCACTCCACTTAGGGCAGCAAGGTGATGCAGTAGATGGAGTCAGGAAGACCTGAGTTCAAATCCAGCCTAGACACATACTAGCTGTGTGACCCTGGGTAAGTCACTTAACTGGTATTTCCCTTAGTTTCCTCATCTGTAAAATGGGGGTGATAATAGTACCTACCTTTTAGGGTTGTTGTGGGGATCAAATGATAAAATACTCATTGAGCGCTTAGCACAGTACCTGGCACATAATAGGTACTATATAAATGTTGGTTATTATTGTTATCAGCATCATCATTCTGACATGAGGTTAGAGATCATTCAGGTGCAGCAGGAGGTAGAAGTCTTGCACACGGTGGGACGTCATGTTGGCACAGCCTGTAACCTCTCCACATTCCCTCAAGGGCACGAGCAGCTGAGGGAGGAAGATGGTGGTGGCAGAAGTCTCCATAAAGCCCCACATCTTCCATCCTGCAGTGTCTGGCTGTAGCCATGATGCTGATGAAGAGAAGCCATCCAGCAGTGGGAGGGTGTCCCTGCCACTGTGCTGTGCCTGCTGGGCTAACAGCCTTCACCAGAGAGGGGACATCTGCTGCTGCTGAAGACTCAATTCCAATACTGCCCTCTTCTTCCATGCCTGCCTTCATAGCCATCTCATTCTCTGTCTGTCTGTCTCTCTCTGTCTCTGTCTCTGTTTCTGTCTCTCTTTATCTCTCTGTCTCCCTACCTAACATTCCTGGGAAATCTCCTGCTGCTTCCAATTTTGTGGCTGTGAGATTATTTACAATTGGACCTTCGGCAGTCTGGCCAGCCCCCTCTGACCCTCCTATTTTTAGGACAGACGTGGCCTTTTCTTCATGGATGCCTGGCAGGGGCAGATCCCTTATCACTGAATGGTACAATAAGTGTTATGCTTTGTCAAGAAAATTTAATGATGATTGGAGTGACCCAGGAAGTTTTCTTGATCCTCTCCTGATCCTCACATAGCCACCCTCCACTAAGACCTGACTGGGCAACAGGTTCCCTTCCTCTCCTTCTCTTGGCTCAGCCTCACTTGGTTGGCAGACAGCTCAGCTGTAGTGGAAAGTGTACTGGGCTTAGAGCCAGAAAAACCTGGGTTTGAGTCCTGGCTGGGACACATAATAGCAGTGAAACTTTGGGTAAGTCTACTGTCTAGCCACTTGGGTGATCAGTGATCTCATTGTGATATGGGCATAACTTCAGATATTTGTCAAAAAACATCCATACCTGCCCATCCTGTGGAACTTTTCCATGGTTTACCATAAGCATGTTGTGGTTCAAGGTTCCGGATGCTTTCCTTTCCTTCTCTTGGTCTCACGAAAATTTTAGACAAGCACATGAGCTACCCCATGGCTACGCTCTCTCTGGCCCTTGTCCTGCCTATCTTGTTTTTGCTTATGTGTTGATAACATTCTTTATATCAGTTATTTTTCTCATTCCTTGTTTGTATGGCAACTCATTCCTCATAAAGTAAGGCTTCTTGATCAGCCTACCTTGCCACATTGTTGGGAGGAAAGCATTTTAGACAATAAAGCATCTTAGAAATTTAGGTCAATGTAATTAACTCTCAAGGGTTTTCAGATAGAAACTGAGGCAACACCAGGTCAGAGAGGTTGAGCTCTCTTCTCTCCTAAGCTCTTAACTTCTCCTGCCCTGTTCTATCCCCTCTTCCCAGGGAAGTGGACTGACTGTTGCCATCATCACAAGTGGCCCCTTAGAATTCTCTGATCCTCCTCTATCTTGCCTGAGGCATGAACAAATCCCCTTTCCTCCTAGATCAGCTAAAACAAAGTGAAGATTTGTGCAAAGGTGCTAGAAAACCAGAGGAAAAGGGAACAGAGGCAAGTGGTAAAAGCAGGGGATTCTCCAGAGCAGAGGTCTTATCTTAACGTGACTTAGCAGGTCACTTCCTACAAGCTTTTCTGACCCAGAGGATGGGATGCTCAGCTTCCATGGGTCCTCTGCCTCCTGGGCCAGACTGGGTGGGCTACTAGACTGAGATCCTTTGGTCCTTCATCCAAGGTGGATTGAGGCTGGTGCCATACCCTGCTCAGTGAGATTCCCAATCCTCCCAGAACCTGTTTCCCATTCTTCTCTATCATCGTGGATCCCAGGAATATTTCCCCTCTGACCCCATCATGCCATGCTCTATGGTCCCTTTGCCCTGGTCCCTGGAGCCCTGGGTGAGGAACCCCAAAGTTTTCCTTCCTGGATTTCAGGCCCCCTACACTGACCTTGAATATCTCCTTCAGCCTTCCAGGAATATCTCACTGAACTCTGAACCCTGAAGTTTTACCCTTGCCCCTATCTCATTTCTGTCCATCCTATTCAGTTGACCCAAAATCATATTCCCAATCAGTCAGTCAATAAACACTTGTAAGTCCCTACCATGTGTCAGCTAAGACCGGTTCTACCCTTTGGCGAAACTTTTGTTCTAGGCTCAGATCTGAACCTGGTCTCTCAAAGTGTCCACCACCCAGGATTCTGAAAAAATGACTCCCCCTATTGACCCTGTTCACTCTCTGTTCACTTCCACAGGAGCTTGCAGAACATACTCCTGGGTTCTCTTCCTAGAGACAGAAGAGACTCTGCTAGCCTGTGTACTCTGTTCCCTACAGTCCTAGCACACATTGACTACCTTCTTAGAAGGGTCTCAGCTTGCGTGGTAGAATTTGGCTGGTGTGTTCTAGTGGCGATTCCTTTTTCTGGTACGGGTACTTTTGGCCCCCTTGTCCAAACCCTTGCTCTTACCCACTCCTGCCCCCCCCCAGACCTGATTTCCTCACCTCACGGCCATCTTCTATATGGAACCTTCCTTGCCCTCCTCCCCATCAACCCCCAGCTGCTAGTTCTCTCTCCTCAAAATGCTTCCTGATTGATTAGTCAATGGTTTCTAAGCCCTTCCCCCTTGCAGAGTCGGTGATCTCTCCAACCACTGTGAATTCCACCAGGATGGCAGACTGAGTCTTCTCTTCTTGTCTCTTCCATACAGCCTAGCTCACCACAGGGTCAGGCACAGAGGAGGTGGCTGGGTAGACACTTGCAGATTGGTTCCTGGAGGCAAACACCTGGTTGCCATAGCAATAATTACCTTGGGAACAAGAGGATTTGAGCAGAGAAGAGATGCCCTAATCCAACAGGTGAAACACCTGTGCATTGTGTGTGTGTGTGGGGGGGGGGGGGTTCCGCCACACTTCGTCTCCTTTTTCCTCCCCCCAGCCCTCATCATTTCTTTTCTTTTCCTTTTCTCTCCTGCTTTCCTCCATCGTACTCTGGATATTCCTCATTTTCATGTGGATGGGGATTGTGTCAGGAGAGGACAGATTGGGGTGGGGGGAGCGAGGGAAGAGGAGAGAACCTGTTTGGAAGAACAAGCTCTCCTCTTAATGGAGAGCTTGGTTTGCCTTCTTCCTGGCAGGCCCCTGGGTTATTTCCATAAACCAATTATCACCAGATGATCTCAGGAGAGTCCAGCAACACTAGTAACCAAGATGGGCACGGGTGCGCAGCACGTGATTGTCGCAGCTCCCTCTGCAGTTGTGACAGTCTCCATCACCAGGTTGCCATGGGAACGCCAAGACTGGGTGGGGAGAAAGGAGTGGGGTGAGCCAGAGCCAGTCAGTGGGTGTGAGGGTCTGGGAATTAACCATGCAGGGCACATCAAGTTTCCTCTTAGCAACCATATCGAGGGACTCAGGCTGGGAGGGAGCCAAGTCTGAGACTTGTTGAAAAGAAGCTGATGCTGATGAACCCAGAGGCAGAGAGAGGGGGATTCAGAGGTAGAAGGGGAAGGGGGGTTGTGATGGATCTGGTGGGGGAGGGGAGGTGGGGATGGGGCTGGAGGTGAGTGCCAGCCAAGGAGCAGACGAGGAGGTGTCTGAGATCCAGGGCCCCTGAAGCAGCTGTCACCACCCCCGGCTGCAGGTGATAATGAAATGCTCATGAAAGGAGAAAGGCAGGGCTGCTAGGAGGGGAGGGAGTCCCAGCTGTCATCAAAAGGAGATGAAAGTCTTATCCAGTCTTATCCCAACTGACTCTATCCTGAGAACTCTGCCCTCTGCCCCGGTCAGATCTCTGGCTGAGGCAAGGTCAATATTGATGTAGGCAGGGAGGAGAGGGATGGTCCCTGAAGTGAGGTCTCCTCCATCCTGCCCCATGGTTCAGTGATCATAGAAAGCCAGGAATGCAAAAGGCCTTGAAAGGACCAACTCCATTCATTATATGGAGAGACATATGGAGCATTTAGAAAAGGAAGGGGGGAATGGGAAGGAGGGCACAGCATTTATTAAGTGCTTACCATGTGCCAGACATTAAGCTCTTTACAAATATTATTTTCAGAAAGAACACTGGCTTTCAAGTCAGAAAATCTGGGTTCTGCCTCTGTTACTATCTGTATGATCTTGGGCAAGCTCTTTAAATGCCCTGGCCTCACTTTCCTCATCTGTAAAATGAAGGAGTTGGACTGAATGATCTTTGACAGTTCTGTAAATATTTTGTAGGGATATGGCTATGGACCAGGAATTTTAAAAAACTCTGTTCTTTCTACCTCTGGGTGGAAGCATTTATCTCTGTGGTTTGGGCCAAGTGACTGGACTACTCTGTAAGTCAATCAACCAACAAGCATTTATTAAACATCTACTATCTTCTAGGCACTTTGCTAAGCTCTGGGAATATATAAGACCAAAGAAAAACAGGCCCTGCCCTCAAGAAGCTTATATTCTAAAGGGTGAGAGGGACACAACACAATGTACACAAGTGATTCTATACAGAATGAATATAACAAGGTGGTTTGGAGGAAAATGGCATGATCTGGGAGTCAAGATGTCCAGTGAGTTCCTGAGCCTGATAGACTTTCTTAGCATGGAAGCTATTCACGTTAAGTAAAGCGGTTTTAGGCTTACTATCAGGTCACTAGTCAGTCAACAAGCAATTATTGGGTGCCTACTATGGGCCAGGAATGGTGCTAATCAATGGGAAAGTAAAGAAAGCATGGGGGACACAATGCCATGGAAGATGGCCTCGGAGGTGAGGGCACTAGTACTGGGCCAATGGAAAGGCCTCTTAGCAAAGGTAGGGTTTGAGTTTGGTCTTGAGGACATTCTATGGTGTGGAGGACAGGCAGCTGGCACAAAGGAGGGGATGGGAGGAGGATGAAGAGAAGAGGAAGCTGTCTTTGAGTGGCAACATATTAGGCAAACTTCTCACTGTGAGGGTGGGGGGAGGAGATATCACTGAAGGTGTGAGGAGAAATGAAGTTTGGAATAGCCACTGTGAAGAGTGGGGGAGGAAATGCATAAGAGAGGAGCTGAATGATTGCCTTGCTGCAGTGAGAGCCCAGTTGAAGTTAGATAGCACACACTTGTGGTGGGCCCAATGGGCAGGGTTTTGTGATTCCTCCCAGCTCAGTTCACCAACACGTATGTGATGAGGAAAAAATGAGTCAGATGGTGAGAGTAAACCACACTTTGGCTTGGGCAAGCTTTTGATCAGCAATAAGACAAAAGTACAGGCTTTGAGAGTAGAGCGCGTAAGAATTTTCATAGGATCGATTAGACGCCACCTCCCCTCGACCAGAAAGGAATGATGAACAGCTATCTCTACAAGGCTTCCAAAATTCCCCAAGAGTGGCAAGAGAGAATCTCACACAGTTGCTGTAGGAAATAGAGACTGAGAACTTTTATTTTATTTTTATAGCTCATGGTAAGACCATAGACCCTGTTTCAGGCTTACCTTGGGATAGAATAGAAGCACCTATTGTAGATGGCCTTCTCAAGGAGTTTGACTACAAAAGGGAAGAGAGATATGGGACAATAACTACCAGGGAATAAATGGACTGCTGGGATAGAAATCTTGAGGCAGTCATATATGCTTGCTTTCTTATTTATTGCTCAAATACTTAAGATCAGAGAATTAAGAAGTAAAGAGGGAGAGGTGGCTAGGTGGCACAGTGAATAGAGCACCGGCCTGGAATCAGGAAGACCTGAGTTCAAATACGGCCTCAGACACTCAACACAAAAATCAGCTGTGTGACCTTGGGCAAGTCACTTAACCCCAATTGCCCTCCCCTCCCTCTTCCAAAAAGAAAAAAAAAAGAGGTGAAGGGGGAGCTGAGAGAGCATTTTGTCTAAGCTCTTCATTTTACAGAGTATGCTTTGAGAAAGAAAGTGACTTGTACTGGCTGCCCCCCTCCCCAAAACAGCTAGAAGGCTCTCCCTCCTTTCCTTTGCCTCTGCATCATCCTTCAAGACTCAACTCAAACATCACTTTCTTCATGAAGTCTTTCCTGTACTCCTGACCCTCCAAGCTTCTCTTGCTTTTCTTACCCCTAAGGTTACCCTGTATGTGTTTTCTAAGTAACTATATGTGTGAGTGCTGTCTTTTATTAGTATGCAAGTACCCTGAGGACAAGGACTCATTTTGCCTTTGTGTCTCTGGTGCCTGGGACATAATATATCTTAATAAATGCTTATTGGTTGGTTGACTCCTTTTAGGGTCTTTCCCACAGAGATTCATTGGAGGGCTTATTTCTCCAGTTCAGACTGTCCCACCCCCCTCCATCGCCACCATAACCCCATCAGACCATCTTTTGCTCTATTACTATGCAACCTAGTTACCCTTAATTAATTAAACATTAATAAATGTTTATTGACTGACCTTAGACTACCTGGGGAAAGTCACTTAATCTCTCTTACCCTGAGTTTCCTCATCTATAAATTGTAAATAACAATAATAAAATAACCTTTCCGGGTCATTGTGATGATTAGATGACATAATATATAAATTGCTTTGTAAATGCTAAAACACAAAATAAAGATCAGATACTGTTAAAGGAGGAATGTTTGAAAGAGTGTGGGTGCTTCAATGCAGTTCATCTCTACTGCAAGAAATGTAGTTCCAAGTCCCCATCCTGCTGTTGAAGAAAGATTTCTTTTTAAGTCCAGGGAAGAACATAGCACTGGACAGTCTTTGAACAGAGGCTCTTGGAATGGCACAGTGGAAAGCACACTAGCTCTGGAGTCAGAGAACCTGGGTTCAGATCCTACCACTGACACTTACTACTTGTGTGACCTTGGGCACTTAAGTCATTTAAGCTAACCGGGCTTTAGGTTCCCCCTCTATAAAATGAGGGTGGTTTGCCCTACAGGTCTTCTGAGGTCCCTCCCAGCTCTAGAGCTGGGGTTGTGTGTTGTCCCATGTGAAATTGCAGCAGGCATCATCAGTGACCTCAACCATGGCCCTAAGCAGATGACTCACAAACAGGTGATAGCTATGGATGGTTGGTACTTAAGAGAGAGGCGTAGAAGATGGTGTACACCACCTCACATAGACTTGGGTTTGGAAGTCCCTCCTGCCCAACTGAATAGTCTCCTCCACTTCCTTCTACCAGAGTCCATTCAACACATCATACTACCACACCCCAAAATGGTGCTAGAGAACAATTATGACAGATGTGGGGATGTAGAATACTGGACTGGGCCCTAGTCTTGGTACCACCACCAACCCTCTGGGTGACCTTGGTCAAATCATGTTCTTTCTTTTGGTCTCATTTTCTTCACTTGTAAAATGAGGAAATGGCCCTGAATTATTGCTGAGGCTCCTCTCTGCCCTAACAATCTTTATTCTAAGACTTTGTTCCAGCTCTAACATTCTAAATCATGGCCAGTGTTTCAAGATTGCCTTCAGCTCAAACAGTCTATGAATCTGTGATTTCCTTTCTTGAAACACCCACCCTCTTCCCAGATGCACTGGGAGACAATGAGGCCTGCATTCCTGGATTCCCAGAAAAGAACCAGATGGCTCTCCAGAGAACCTGACCCAATCCAGAGCATCTGGAATTCCTTTCCTCTCTGTCTCTTTGGCTCCAGGCCCACTGAATATAGGAAGAGAAGGTAGGGGAGAGAAAGCAGTCAATCTGACTAGGCAAACATCCCATCACATCCCCAGGGTCCCCAGCTTGGGTAACTGTTATATTCACTCCAGGCCAGAACTGCCTGGTCTTTGGTTCAGTCATCCAGAGAGGCCTGAAGTCAATTAACATCGGTCTCTTTTCCTCTTGACTCCATTGAATTTTTATTTGGTGAGAACTTAGAAAAATGCTTTTGAGGCCAGTGGAAGGCAGTAAACACGGCCTGAACAGAGGGAAGGACAGGCCGGCAGGAAAATGTTAAGCCAGGGAAGTTCACTATCAACAGACCCCACCTTTCCCCCTGATGGTGGCAGAAAAGGGCAGCCAGAATGGCAAAAGACCTGGAGCCCATGTCATCTAAAACTGGTTGAAGGAACTGAGGAAATTTAGCCTGGAGAAGACCCAGGAGGACACGATAGATGTCTGAGTATTTTAAGGGCCATCATCTGGAAGACAGATTAAACTCAATCTGTTTAGTCCCAGTGGGCTGAAGTTGCCAAGAGGCAACTGAGGAAATAATGAAAAACTTTCTGATACATTTGAATGGAAAAGTCTTGGAATTGGAACCAGAGGACCGGAGTTCAAATCCTGGTTCTCTCACTTTCTACTTGTGTGACTTTGGGCAAGTCTCTCTGAGCCTCAGTTTCCTGAATTGTAAAAGTAGAGACAAACTAGAATACCTCAAAGTTTCCTCCTATCTATGATTCTTTGGTCTCACTGGACCTCAGTTTCCAGGGAAGGGACTGTACTTGATGATGGTGAAGTATCCTTCCAGCTCTAAATCTGTTTCTATTCAAAAGTAGGATGGGCTGTCTGCTGAGGTAGTGAGTTCCCCATCACTGGAGGTCTTCAAGAAAAGGCTAGATGACCACAAGTCAGGTGCATTATAGAGAGGGTTCTTGAGACAGTGGTGCCACATCTGTTCTTCTCCACAGTTCCTAAAGCCCTTCTTGGCTGTTTTCTCCATATCCCCCTCACTATGGTAAGACTGAAATCACAAACCATGGCATCTTCTCTCCCTGGCATCACACAGTCAGCTCAAACAGCTTGTCCTTTTCTCATTCTGCTTGGCATCTTTATCAACAGCTTAGAGGAGGTCAGAGACATCCTGCTTACCCACTGTACAATGAAGAGAGAAGGAAGGGATAGTTCACACTGGAATGGTTACTACTTCCTCTACTAACACTTATTGCAACTCTGTGCCTTGGGGGACCATCTTCATGAGTAGCTATGGCTGAAAAAAAATTCACCCTCTTGTGGCCAAACTTTTGGGAGTGTCTCCCCACACTTACACGACTGTTCTACATAAGTCAAGCTCACTGTCTCTCTCATCCCATCCTGGAAACCTTTCCAGCTCCCTTGGAGGCTCCCAATCTTGTTTTCTGTTGACATCATGACATCTGACATCATACAGCGCATCTCAAAAATTTTAGTGCTGGCTTGAATTTAAAACTAAGACTTTGAGGACTTGGAGCCACCAAACAACCTTGTGAGGTAGGTGGCATTTTTCAGTTGTTTCAGTCATATCTGACCCATTTGGGGTTTTCTCAGCAAAGATACCAGAGTGGTTTGCCATTTCCTTCTCCAGTTCATTTCACCAATGAGGAAACTGAGGCAAACAGGGTTAAATAACATGCCCAGGGTCACACAGCTAGTAAGAGTCTGAGGCCAGATTTTAACTCATCCACTGTGCTACCTAGCTGTAAGGTAGATACTATCAGTATTATTAATACCCATTTTAGAGATGAAGAAACTGAATCCAGGAGGTGATGGGCCCAAGGTCAAATAGCTATTTAGTGGTAGTGCTCAGTTTCAGACCTGAGTATCCTGACACTCAGCCCAAGGCTCTTTATTATATCCATATGTCTTCTTCTACCCCACTGGGTCATTGTGAGGGAAGCGCTAAGGGGGTAAGGCACTCGAGAATTAGGGGCTAGAATGAGGCATTGAAAAGAAAACTAGACTTGAGAGTGAAAGGATCTGGGTTCAAATCTTACTCTGATACAACTTGTGTGACCACTGAAAGCTTACTTCATGGGTCTGGAAAATGAGGATAATCCTTAATAATTAAATGAATAATTAGCTATAATTATATAAATTATAATAATTAATATACAAATAAAATATAATAAGTTATAATAATTAATAATAAATAAATAAAATGAGGATAATCCTTAGTAATCCAAAATAATCTTTGCACTACCTAAGACTTATATAGTACTTTCTATCTGCTAGGGACTGTGCAAGTGCTTTGCCATTATTATCTTATTCGATCCCCATGACAACCCTGGGAAGCAGGTAATATTATTATCCCCAGCTTACAGTTGAGGAAACGGAGGCAAACAGAGCTGAAGTAATTTTTCCCCAGGTACAATGTTAATGGGATGTAAGATCTCCTAATCCATTAATAGGCCTCACATGGAGCCCATTAAGGGAGGCTTGTTTTACAGGAGGGCCCATGCCTTTTGTTACTTTGTAATTGGCAGTGGTAAAGGAGGGCTGTGATGCCCTCCAGCTCTAGAAAGGGTATATATACTCGGAGGTTAGCATTTTGCTTTGGGGCTCACTCATTGGAAGAACATTCTTGTGATTTGACCAGATGAGACTCTGGGTAGCTGTTAGGAAGTTGGTTCTTCTCCCTCTGGTAACTATGTATGTATTGCCTTGGTCAGACAGTTGGACCTGTCTGTTGATCTATTCTAATTTCTCAGACAGAAGCCCTGTCTATTGGTCTTATTTCTCTACTTGTATTTTCTCTATTTTCTTTGTTTGGATTTTCTCTGCCGTTCAAGGTGCTGACTTTTCTCCTGAACTAATGAATGTAATAAAAAAAAAAAGATTGTTGACACCTTAAACATCTATTTTTCCTAGTAAAACAGATCAAAGAACCTGTGCTAGCAGCCATTCTGGATATGTCAGTGGGGTTGTTCCTACACAACAAATAATTATCTGAAGTAGAGTTTAAATACAGGTCTTCCATTGTTCCACCAAGCTGCCCTTCAGGGAAAGTGTTTTGGAAACCTAGGAGAGTCATAGAAAAACAAATGACTATTTCCTTGAGCCCTCTGGCCCAGAAGTTGCTGTCATGGTCCCCCAGTTCTTGCCCTGGGTCCAGGCAGACCAATTTCCTAAGCCCTTTGGTCTAAGCTGAAATTCCAGTTTGGCCCTTACCTGCAGACCTTTCCCAGCTAAGTTAGTTTCCTGGGCTCCACTTTCCTCTATCTCTTGTCAGCAAAGAATCAGGGCTAATTGATTTAATCGTTTGTGGTCATGCTGGTGCCAGAAGGCAGTGGGGGAAGAGGGAGAGGAGGCTGCCGTGATTTACTATAGGGACAAAGAAAGCCTGACTTCAGATGAAAAACCAACCAGCCAGGGCCACATCTGTTCGGGTCACACCCCAAGACACAGAGTATCTATTATCAGTACTGAAGGTCCTAGGCTGAGCGTGGGGAGGGAGAGATGACATCAGAGACTGAGTGTTCCTCACCACTGGGAAGGCTGATTTTTGAGGGGAAGGAAGGACAGAGATGCTGCTCTGAGCTGCAGAGAGAGCATATGTTGTAAGGATCGTGAAAGAGCTGGACAGGGAGAGATTTCCAGCTGCAAAGGACTTAGATGTCTTCAAGTTCAGTCTTCTCATTTACAGGTTAAGGGGAGGGTAAGTCATTTATCCAAGATCACACAGGTAGAAATGAAAACCACAATAATAGTAACAGCAAGCATTTATATAAAGCTTTACGATTTACAAAGGGCTTTACAAATGTTATCTCTGATTCTCACAGCTACTACTCTGGTGTTTTCAGGAGCTATTATTACCCACATTTTATAAGGGTTCGGTGACTTGCCCAAGGTCACACAGCTAGTGTCTGAGGCTGAATTTGAACTCAGATCTTCCTCACTTGAAATCCTCAAGCACTCTATCCACTTCACCATTTCCAGATAGCAAGCATTAAAGGAGGATTTAGACCCAAGATGTCTGACTCCCAAGCTGGTGCCACTTCTGGTGGTAATAATACAAACAACTCATAATGTTGTGCTGAAAGGAGCAAGACAAGAGATCCCTGAGAGTAAAATTTGGAAATGGACTTTATTTACCACCGTACTGCCAGAGTCATGCCCAGATCAAGAAAGTGCTTTTCAGGGACAATATGTAGGCTTTTTAAAGGGATTCCACGAAAGCAGAAACTTGCAGAGGCCAAGAACAGTGATTGGTCAGTTCACACCTTGAAATTTCCGCTGGTGCCAAGTCTCCCTGACCCAGAAGTCGCCCACCTCTGTGGAGGTGTGCTAACTGGGGAAGGGCCCACATCCATTGGGGGAGGGTGGAACTGACCTGGCAGTCTGCTCACTTCCCTGAGGGAGGGCTGAGGTTGGGGGATGGGAAAACCAGGCACTACAATATTTCTATAGTACTTTAAGGTATTAAAAGAGCTTGCCTCACAACCACCCTGAGAGATAGGGAAGCTACATAAGTGTTATTATCTCCATTTTATAGACTAGAGAAACAAAAGATGAGATGTGATGTGCCCCAGGTCACACAACCAACAAGGGTCTCAAACCCCATGTTTTTTCCTGTGGCACAGAAATCCAGCCCCAGAACCCTGGGCTCTTCATTGAAAGTCATGTACTCTGTTCATGGGACCACACCAGGGACCCATTTCTATAGTAATTCAGAATCTGGGATGAGTTGGTTTTTTTTTTTCTCAAAACACCATAGAAGAGTAATGAGTATTTTACAGATGAATATGAGGGGTGTACCAATGGTATCTAAATGCTGATGTGTTGTGTGACCTTGAGCAAGTCATAGCTGCCTCCTGATCCTCTGTATAATGACAGAGCTGAGCTAAATTCTCTATAAGGTTTTTACCAGCTCCAAAAACCTGCCACGTGATGAATTGATGAAAGTACAAGTGGATCCCACTTTAAGAAATCCCACCATACAAAAACCCAAGCCTAGGAACTAGAAAAATGAAGAGGGAGGCATGGATTGCTTTATACAAAGTGATTCCTTTTTAAAATTTTATTTTATTTTATTTTCAGTTCCAAATTCTTTCTCTCCTCCCTCTTACTCCCCAACTCTTTGAAAAGGCAAGAAAAAAATGGAGCCCATTTCAAAAACATATGGTCATGTAAAACAAATTTCCGCATTAGCCCTGCCCCCTCCTGGAAGGAAGGAAGGAAGGAAGGAAGGAAGGAAGGAAGGAAAGAAGGAA
>NW_027187353.1:4985943-4989130 GCF_028583685.1 Petaurus breviceps papuanus | reverse complement strand
AGGAAGGAAGGAAGGAAGGAAAGAAGGAAGGAAGGAAGGAAGGAAGGGAAGGAGGGAAAAAAATATGCTTCAATCTACACCCTGAGTCTATCCATTCTCTGTTTAGAGTTGGATAGCATGTTTCAACATGAGAAGACCTTGAAATTGTAGTTAGTCACTAGGTTGATTAAAATTACTAAGTCTTGGGGCGGCTAGGTGGCACAGTGAGTAAAGTGAAGGCCCTGGAGTCAGGAGGACCTGAGTTCAGTTCCTGCCTCAGACACTTAACACCCATGCAAAAAAACTAGCCATGTAACCTTGGGCGAGTTACTTAACCCCAACTGCCCTCCAAAAAGGCAAAAAAAAATTACTAAGTCTTTTAGATTTTATCTTTACAGTATTGCTATTACTATACAAATTATTTTTCTGGTTCTGACCACTTACTTTTGCATCAGTTTGTGTAAGTCTTCCCAGGTTTTTCTGAAACCATCCTGCTTGTAATTTCTTATAGCACAATAGTATTCTATCACAATCATATATCACACCTTGTTCATTCCCCAACTGATGGTCATCTCCTCAATTTCCAGTTCTTTGCAACCACAAAAGGAGCTGCTAGAAATGTTTTGGTACATGTGGGACCTTTTCCTCATTCTTTGATCTCTTTGGGGTATAGACCTGAAAGTCATATTGCTGGATCAAGTGGTATGTACAAGTTAGTATCTTTGAGAAAATAGCTCCAAATCGTACAAGATGATTCTTCACTTTACAAAAGAGTTACCTACAGAATGCCTAGGGCTCCTTTAAATAGACATTCAGGCTTCAAACTCATGATGTTTGATTCCAGATTCAGCCCTTTCCCTTGTACCAGGTTACCTCCCTCAAATCAATAGCACAGTAGTCAATCTGTTATACAGACACTTACCAGCGGTGTATAGCAGTAGTAGTAGTAGTAGCAGCAGCAGCAGCAGTAGTAGTAGTAGTAGCACTAGTAAGTAGCAGCAGTAGTAGTAGTATTAGTAGTAGCAGCAGCAGCAGCAGTAGTAGCAGCAGCAGCAGTAGCAGATAATGTCTATGTAATACCTACAATGTGCTAGTCTGTGCTATGAACTTTACAATTATTATGTCATTTGGTCCTCACAACAACCTTGGCAGTCAGATGCTACTATTATCCCCATTTTGCAGATAGGGAAACTGAGGTAGAGGTGAAGTGACTTGCCCAGGGTCACACAGCTAGTAAGTGTCTGGGTTCAGATTTGAACTCAGGTCTTCCTGACTCCAGGCCCAGAGTTCTATCCACTGAGCAATCCAGCTGCCTTATAATTTAACCTATGTTTGCCTTAGTTTCCTCACATGTAAAATGGAGATAATAATAATACTTACCTTCTAGGATGGTTGTGAGGATAAAATAAGTTAATATTTGTAAAGTGCTTTGCAAAACTCAAAGTGTAATATAAATGCTAGGGATTATGATTATTATATTATGAAATCGGGAAATGTGTAAGAGTCTTGGTGCAGAATTTGAAAATTTAAGCATCCAGCAACCTCTAACTATCGAAAAGTCCATCCAGAATGGAGAGAAGGCATCTCGGAGGAGTTAATCAGCATCAATGGGGACAAGGGGTTGGTTTTATCCAGTCCTATCCCTGAACACTTGTCCCTTAAAGCCAGGCACACCTGTAGCTTTGTTTGCCCAAGAGGCATTAGTGATTGTTCATTATGGCTCTAATTAATGGATGAAACCCTGCAAGCTCTGGCTGAGAAATGAAATGATAACAGCCCTTGGCATCATTGAAATAACAGCTCTTTTCTTGTTTCAAGTGACTTCCTCCCAAGAGCTCAAAGGACTTAACAGATGATCATCTTCCTAGCCCCTTTTGAGGAGGGAATGGTATTGCTGTGGGGTTCTTTGTTATTGGGTAACAGGGTAACAGAAAGACAGGGTTGGAGAAAAGAAGAATAAGTCGTATTTCCACTGCTCCTTGAGATTTAAAAAGTACTTTCCTCAGAGCTACATATGACTACTTTTTCCTCATTTTAGAAATAAGGAAACTCAGGTTTTGAGAGGTTAAGTGACTTGCCCATGGTCACACAGCAAGAAAGCATGTGAGGCAAGATTTGAATCCGGGTTTCCTGACTCAAATAGCTCTATTTACTGCAATATTGCCAAATTCTTCTCGGCTTTAGGGGGGAGGAGTCCTGGTTTTTTTCATCCTTATTTATTGAGAGCTTATGGTTCAGGTTTCTGCAACTCAGTTCCCTGGCATTGGGGTGGAACTCTGGTTGGATGGTGGATGCTGGGGGCCTTGTGAACTTCCCATTGCTGCCAATTCTCCATCAACATTAGGATCCACAGCACGGCTTGCCCAGAATCCCCCATGGAGCTCATTATCAGAGATTTGGAGGTTCCAGCCTTGCCAGAAGGATGCAGACATTGTGCTGATCTTTAGTCCGATCTACCTGGGCCTCCCCTGGAGAGGTCAGTTTCAGCCTCAGAGCTGATTAAATGAGGGGATGAAGTCATTTGATAGGAAACACAACCTAAACAGTTATACCTGGGGTGTGTTGTCTAGGTAGGCAAGGTATGGACCAACTAGTGGCAGCCTTTCTCTTTCCTTCCTCACATTCTTTTCCCTTCCTTTTCTCTTTTTCCGACCTTTTTTATCTTCTCTTCCTCCTTTCTCCCCCTCCCCTCTCTGTCTCTCCTCTCCTCTCTCCCCTTTTCCTCTCTATTCCCCTCTTCTCCTCTCTCCTCTCCCCTCCTCCATCTCCTCTCCTAGAATTCCTCTACTCTCATCCCCTCCCCTCTCTTCCTTTAACCTCTCTTCCCCTCCTCTCCTCTTTCCCCCTCTACTCTTCTCTCCTCTCCTCCTCTCTCCACTCCTTCTCTCTCCTCCTCTCTCCACTCCTTCTCTCTCCTCCTCTAGCTTCCCTTCCCCTCCCCTCTCTCCTTCTCCTCTCCATTCCCTTCTCCTCCCCTCTTCTCCATGCCCTTCTTCTCTTTTTCCCTCTTTTCTCCTCCCCTTCCTTCTCCTTTCATCTCCTCCTCACCATGCCTTCCTCTCTTCTCTCCTCTCTCCTCTTCTCTCACCTTTTTTCTTCCATTCTCTTCTTTTTCTTCCCCTTCTCTTCCATCTTCTCCTCTCCCCTTCCTTTGCTTCATCTCCCTTCCTCTTCTCTCCTCCCCTTTCTCTTCCTCTCTTCCTTTTCC
>NW_027187353.1:4973740-4985933 GCF_028583685.1 Petaurus breviceps papuanus | reverse complement strand
GGCCATTTTTGTCCAGCACCAACTGCCATAACTGCCCTCCTCACACATACATTCATTTATACATTCTTTCATTTAACATATTCTGAATTGAGCCCATCACTCATCCAATCCAGTGCCAGGTACCAAGGGGGAAAAGAAGATGAAAAAAGTTCAACTTCTCTACTTTTTCCACATCCTCAGGATACCCTCTTCTCTCCCTTCAGCCAAATCATACCCACTCATGAAGATCCAGCTGGAGCCCATGTCTTCCAGGAAACCCCCCACTCCCGGGATTCCTCCAGATAGAGCCAGATGGTATAATAGGTAGAGCACTGGTCTCAATGGTCTCTAACCCTTCCAACTGGAAATCTATGATTCTATGACCCTGTGGTCTCTCCCTCTTAGTCAGCTGGGTAGAACAGTAGTTAGAACTCTGGGCTTGGAATCAGGAAGACCTAAGTTCAAATCCAGTCTCAGGCACTTACTAGCTGTTTGATCCTGGGCAAGTCACTTAACCTCTGTCTACCTCAGTCTTCATCTGTAAAATGCGGATAATGATAGTGCCTATGTCCCAGGGTCCTTGTTAGGATCAATAAAATAATGTCTGTGAAGTAGCTGGCATATAGTAGGTGCTTAATAAATGCTTGTTTCCTTCTTTCCTCCTCTGGCCCCCTGTAGGAAGAGTCTAATCCCTCCTCCCCCAGGATCTAGCACTTGATTAAACTTTTTGTTTTCCCTTGGGTGAGTCAGTGATTTCAACCTGTTAAGAAAATTCACTAATGTAGATCTACAACTTGAATTTGACTTCCTGTCTTACTCTGGATAGTTTCCTGGGGCCACTGAGTGGTTCAGCAATTTCCCCAGGATCACACAGCTAGTTTGTAGTTGTATAGAAATAGGATTTGAGCTCAGGTCTTCTTGACTCCAAAGATGCCCCTCTATCCACCAGGCCATGATGTCATCAATATACTATTAGATCCTGATGTTCTCTCATTGAAGTGTTTTCTATTTGAGAAAGACTCTGGTATAAGACCTCTGGACCTGGAGTCAAATCTCTTGGGTTCTAATCTCAGCTCCTGGACTTACTGGCTGTGAGAGCAGAGACAAGTCATCCAGCCTGAGTTTCTTTAGCTATAAAACGGGGATTCTTTCCCATTGGCTTGTTGTGACTGAGATTTGTACACATATACCAGATAAATGAAAGCTCTTTTCTATGCCTATATTATGTCTCTCCAACTCAACTGTAGCATTTATAGCCCCAGAATGCCTGTCAAGTTATGCCATTAGGCAGCTTAAATCTCTATTCTCTTGCCTACCACCTGAAACTACACCATTAGATACTCATACTTTTGAGTCTTAAAAAATTTACAGGCCTCCAAATTCCCATGCGAATCTAAATGTCCCTAAGAGGAGTAAGTTTATTAGCAGAGATGGTAGAAATTATTTTTAGGCGCTTTCTGACTCCAAGCTGACCACTGGACCCTTCAGATATGAGATACGAAAAAAGTGCCTAGAGTAGATTTGTGGGGAAGAAGGGAAATTAATTGTGGGACATTTTGGACCATAGATTTAGAGATGGGAGGGTCTTCTAAATTCATCTAGTTAAGGTTATGGAAACATGTCTAGAGAGATGAAGGACTCACCTAAGTAATACAGAGAGTAAGTGGCCAAGTCAGGATTTGAACCCATACCTTCTGACAGCAGTTTCTGCTCCTCTTTCTAGGAAGGAGGAACAGGATACTAAAGGGGTGGATCTCCTGATTAGGGCACCCAGAACCCACTAGCATCTTCACCTAATGCCCCTCGGTTCATGAGTGCCAAAGGAGTGAAGGGCTATCAGATTGAGATGACTTAGTCTAGATGTTTCCTGGAGTCATCAAGGAAGTGAGCGGTGTATTCCAGAGAACAAAGGAGGAAATCATTAGGAGAAAGCAGAGATGGGGAGGGGGCACATGGCATTCTGCACAGGAGCGATAGGAGTTGGTTTCCCCCCAGTACGTTCCCTTACTACACAGTCCTCCGAGTTAGATAGCACAAATATTAGCAATGTTTGTTTTACTGCTGAAATGGAGTCTCTAGGTCTAGGAGGTTAAACATTTTGCCTAAATCATAGGACCAGGAAATGTTAGAACCTGGAATCAATCCCTGGTCCTTTGGTTCTAGGTCATAAGATCATCACACTGGAAGGCACCTCAGGGGCTCTATAGTCCATTCTCCATTTTTACAGACAATGAAAGTGTGGGCACTGAATCTAGACCCACAGTCTAGACCCAGACCCATGTGTAGACCCATGCCTAGAACTTTGGCTAGAGAAATCTAGAACCCTAGGTATGTACATTAGCTAATAACAATTGACTTAGATCTTTCTCTCATCCTGGAGAAGAGATAGTAAGTCCTTGTTCACTTATTCTGTGAGAAGGCACAGTAAGCAGAGAGAGGATTTGAACCCAGGTCCCCTGACTCCATTCAGAGCCACTGCTCTTTCTACTGTGCCACATTGGCCCCCTCCCTAACTCCTTGAGTGTCGGGGCTCAAAGGGACCTCAAAAGCCTTCAACTACAACACAAGGTATTTCTCCTCTATCTTCTTCCCAGGTCCCTCATGTGCTACATCACAGGACTTCATGCCTGGGGAAAAGGCGTGGGATCCAGAGGCCCAAACTAGAAACACATGTGGCCATTGCTATGATCACCGTGTTTTTCAAACCCACAAAAATGTGGTTCCCCAGGGATTAGAAGTTTTTTCCATAGCTCCCAGCCTAAGACAGCCTTGTAAGTTATGACTCAAGAGACTTGAAAGCCAGTTGGCTCCATTATGTGTCTGGGATCCTACATCCTGCATATCAAGGCTGGCTCTAGACATTCTATGGGTTACACATCATGGCCCTGGATGGGTGGGGAAAGGGGAGAAGACTCTGAGCTGTCCCCTTATTCCATCAGAGTCTCCCTGGCACTGTCTTCCCATACCTACCCCATGAAGCATGACTTAGACATTGGGTCTACATCTGGAGCTGACAGAGACCTTGGGAGGTATTGAATGCAGCCACCTCATTCTACAGACCAATGTCACACAGATAGGAAGAGTCAGAGCCAGGATCAGATCTCAAGTTCTCTGACTCCAAATCTAGAGCGCTTTCCAGTACCACACTGCCTCACATCCTGTCCCTGAGCCACAATAGCAAATAGGGTCATTGATTTGGAGCAGGAAGCATTACAAGATCACAGATCCAAAGTTGGAAGGGACTTCAGACGACACAGAATCCAACCCCCTCATTTCACAGGCCAGAAAACTGAAGCTAGGTGAGATGAGGTGACTTTCCCAGGGTCACACAAGCAGTAAGAGGAAAACTGGGATTTGAACACAGTTCTCTGGGCTCCAGATAATGTCCCTATTCTACTGTATCACACTAAAGTAAACCCTTGCCTATAAATTTGCTCCTTATTATCTCTAGGTTCAAATGGAAACTCCTTCATTTGGCATTTCTAGCTCTTTACAACCTGGGTCCCATCCGTGCACTCTGCTGCTGCCGCCTCTAGCTCCTGTATCCCTGCCCCTGCCCCTGCACTGACTGGCCCCATGTCTAGAATGCCCTCCCCTTCCCCCACCTTCTGGGCTCCCTGGTTTTCTGTAAGACTCAGAACAAGCATTATCTACTGTAGGAAACATTTTCTTCATCACTCCCTGCCAAACTCATTCACTTACAAGTGTATCTTGTATTTATTTTTAATGTTTAGATAGATAGATAGATAGATAGATGATAGATAGATAGATTATAATGCCATATATGTACACATACAATGTAACGCATGCAAGTATATATTGTATCTTTATTACATATTATAAATTGAATTATATATGTATTATCTATATAATATGTCATTGTTCCAGTCATATCTGATTCTTTGGGGTTTTCTTGGCAAAGATACTGGAATAATTTTCCATTTCCTTTTCGAGCTCATTTTACATATGAGGAAATGGAGGTAAGCTGGGTTAAGTGACTTGCCCAGGGTCACACAGCTAGTAAATGTCTGAGGCCAGATTTGAACTCAGGAGAGATGAGTCTTCCACACTCTAGGCCCAATACTCTATCCACTGTGCCACCTACCTGTCACCTATATATAATATATTTCATGTAATGCTACATATATAATTCATACATGTACACATATATTGAGCATATTATTATATTGTAGGTTGAATATGATAAAGATATGTAATACATATATCATGTGTGTATATGAGTACACATGTTAAATGTAATACATGTACTATATTATCTATAGAATATAGAACATAATATATGCATGATGCATACATGTACATATATCATATATTGTGTACCAATAATAATCTATGCAATACACATCTAATGCATTTATGTATATTTACAACACATTTATCTATGCATTATATGGTGTATTGGATATTATATATAATATGTATCATAGTAAATTGAATGTAATATATACAATGTATATGTATTAGATAGTAAATTGAATGTAATATATACAATATATGTTATTATATAGGAAATTAAAGGTGATATATACAATATACATTATTCTGTATATATACAGAATAATTATGTATAATAAATATATATATATTGTATATTGAATGTAGCATCTAGCACCATCAATTTTATATGTGTATTGCATTATATGTCTATATTATATATACTTACATGTATATGTATGTATACTTATAGGCATGTTCTGTACAGTATTACACATGTATTGTATATTCTTTTGAATGTAATATGCATGTGTATGTGCACACATATGTGTGTGTGTTTTATATGCATACATCTGAATGCATGCTGTCTCCTTTATCAGAATATAACCCCTTGGGGGCTCACATTTCTATTCTTGTCTCTGTATCCCCAGCTCTTAGTACAGTGCCTGAATGTTGCTTGATTGACTCGTTCTTTGGAGCAGGATGCCTAGGGAGAGTTTTCAGACTTGCGTGAGCCAAATGGTCACTGGGGCCTCTCCTCCCTTTGGCTAGGCAGGCAGGTCCTAACTCAAGAGATGGTCAGTTTCACAAAGTGCTTTACACAGACCCACAAAGCAAGTTGGCCGTGGAGTTAAAGAGGCTTGGTGTTGTGGCCAGAGGATGACTGCTGCCTTGGGTCTTTCACTTGTCCTGTAAAAGAGGCAGCAGGTTTGTATTTGCTTGTCATGTCAGAAAGTGCAGGAAGAAGTCTCGGCTTCCTTTCGAGTTTCTGGAATACATTCAGTGCTCAGAGGAATTAGCTCTGCCAGGAAAAAACCATTAAACTTACATCCTCTCTCCACCTGCTTGAAAGCCTCTCTCCTCCCCTCCAGGGACTGGAGCCCCCTCCCCTGCTTAAAGCTACCATGCTATTTTTTCATCCTCTGTAGTCACCTTTCTGGGTACTCTTTGGCCCCTTTAGCCCAAAGAATGTTGCCCCACCCCTAGTTAAACATTTCAGTACCTTGGGGTAAGTGAGCACACCAGAGATTTTCTCCCAACTCATAAGATTAAGAGCTGGGAAGGATTTAAATAGAGATCAATTAATCTAATCCCCTTATTTTACAGATAAGGAAATGAACAAATGAACCAGGAAACATATATTGCTTACTTTGTACTAAATATTGTGCTAAGTTCAGGGAATACAGATATAAAACATTAACAACCCCAGCCATCGGGAAGCTTACATGTTCAATAAAGGAGAAACTCACAAAAGTGTGTGGTGTCCAGAGAGGAATACTTAATCTAGAAAAGTAATGGTGACTGGGCCTACGGAGAAGCATATTGACACACTCCATCCAGGAACAATGATAGAGCTGATTGATCACATGGTTCCAGAACTGGGTTGAGGTATGGAGAAGAGGTAACTAACTCATTGGTGGCAGCAGAATGTTTGATAAGGTGAGGTGGCCAAAAAGTACAGAATTAGCTGAAGCATGGTTTTAATTAGGTTAATGAATTCATTTAATTAAGTGAAGCTTTTCCAAAATAGTGATCTAAGGTCCTCACTACCTTTCTTAGCAAACATGGGCATCACTTATTGTCTAAAGTTTTCCATTTTAGGAAAACTGACCACTTGTTGTATGTACTTTTCCTGGAGTGAAGAAGAGAGGTTCAAATCTTGCCTTTGACCCTTGACATCTGTGTGACTATGAATAAGTCATGTTATTTTTCTGAGCCTTAGTTTCCCAGTCTGAGAGAGGGATCAATTATATTGCCTCAAAGGTTCAATCTAACTCTATATCTATGACCATATTATCCAAGTAGGAGGCCCCTAAGTTTTTTTTTAATCAAGTAAAATGGCCCCAGCCACAGCTGGTTTTTTTTCTTTTTTTTTGGAGGGCAATTGGGGTTAAGTAACTTGCCCAAGGTTACATGGCTAGTTTTTTGTGCGGGTGTTAAATGTCTGAGGCCCGAACGGAACTTGGGTCCTCCTAACTCGGGGGCAGGTGCTTTACTCACTGCACCACCTAGCCCCCCACAGCTGGTTTTATATGCAGTCAGAGTGTATAACCATCGACTCTATGATGTTACTGGTACCAAAAAGATACAAGAAGGAACACCCATACCTAAAATGTCCCCTTCTTGTCCCAGTGCCTGAAATTCCCCTGTTAGTGTTTATAGAATCATAGATTCAGAGCTGGAAGTGACCCCAAAGGCATCTGGGTCAATCCCTTCATTCTGAAGATGAAAAGGCTGAGATCCAACAAGATAAGTAATTTGACAAAAGTCACTCAGGGAATGAAAATTGGAGGTGGGATTTGAACCCATATCCCTCTACTCCAGAGTCAGGAAATGATATTTATAGGTGATTGTTATTTAGTAATTTTGGTTGTGTTTGATTCTTTGTGAACCCATTTGGGGTTTCCTCAGCAGGGATATTAGAATGGTTTGTGATTTTCTTCCCTAGCCTATTTCACAGATGAGTAAACTGAGACAAACAGGGTTAAGTGACTTGCCCAGGGTCACACAGCTAGTCAATATCTGAGTTCCAGATTTTATCTTAAAAAGTTGAGTCTTCCTAACTTCGGGGCCAGCACTTTATCCACTACATCACCTAGCTTCCCTTTATAATATATATTTTCAAATATATATTCAAATATACATTCCCCTGTGATATATGAATGAATGCATGGGCGTTTATTAAGCACTTACTTGTGCCAAAGAAAGAGCTGGGGATGCAAATACAAAAGGGAATTATGATGCCTTAAGTCAATATAATTCATCAGAATTTTGCTGAGGATAAAAATGCTTCTCAGTGAGACAGATATAAAAGAGGAGAGGTAAGGGGTCTTTATTTTGTTTTGATGTTTCAATAGAGGCTGGGGAAGATAGCAAAGTAGGACCAGAGGCAACATAGCAGAGTGGGAAGACTTGAATCCTGACTCTGATGCTTACTGCCCAGGTGGCCTTGGGCAAGTCACTTCCCTGGTTCTCATTTTCCTTATATGGTTCGACTAGATGGTCTCTAAGGTTATTGACAGTTTGACCTTGTCAGGGAAGGCAAACAGGGTTTGTGGAAGCTTTGGGCAGGCAGCAGCAACTGCAGAACCCAGGAAGCTAGAGAGAAAGAGGTTCTAAGAAAGAACAGAGAAACTCTTCAAGAGGATATTGTAAGAGTATCAGAAACAAAATTTCCTCTCCCTTCAATGATGCCCAGGGTTTGGTCCCAACTAGCAGGAGAAGGGGAGGTAAGAGAGCAAAATCATGGCATTGGGGTTAGATCCATTACACAGCAGATAAAAATCACTAAGATAGCGGTGCAGTGGATAGAGGGCCGGGCCTGGAGTCAGGAGAACTCATCTTCCTGTGCAGTGGATAGAGGGCCGGGCCTGGAGTCAGGAGGACTCATCTTCCTGAGTTCAAGTCTGGCCACAGACACTTACTAGCTGGTGACTCTGGGCAGGTCACTTAACTCTGTTTGCCTCAGTTTCCTCATCTGTAAAATGAACTGGAGAAGGAAATGGCAAACTGGTCCAGTATCTGTGCCAAGAAATAGGCCACAAAAAGATGGACATAACTAAACAATAACAACAGCAAACTGTGAGAGTGAAGTCACCGGTTCAACTCTAAGACAATCATCAGCCACACTGAGGAAGCAAAATTCACATGTACTAAAGTGAATCCAGCATTGGTCTTCGGGCCATTCAGTCAATCAAAAAGTGTTCAAGTGCCTCCCATGACCCAGCCATAGTGCTGGGCACTGGAAATAAAAAGAAAAATGGCAGCCCCTCTGTTCTCTCAGAAGAGACAACTTGGGTATCTATGAATACATACAGAATAAAAACACCATACAGAATGAATACAAAATAAATACGGTACTGTTAAATACTAGATAGCTTGGGAGGGAATGCATTAACATTTGGGGGCTCAGGAAGGGCTTCGTGTAAGATACTGCTCGATCTGCATCTGGAAGGAAGAGAGGAATTCTACTTGGCAGATGTGGATGAGTGATTCCAGGCCTGAGGGATGGCTGATGAGAAGAAATGGGAGGCCCAGAGAATGATGGCTGGACCAAAGAGAGAATAATATATTAATGCTGGGATTCTGTTAAATTATGAAGGGCTATAAAATTCAGAGTTTTATTTTTGTCCTAGAGGCAATAGGGAGCCATTGGAGTTTATGGAGCAGGTGGGTGATGTGGTCAGATATACCCTGGAAATATTATCCCCATTTTATAAAGAAAGGAGTCCCAGCTAAGTAAAGTGACTCCCAAGAAGGAGCACCCAACCTGAGACCTTGTCACTGGAGTCACCTGGGCTCAGTTTCTTCATCTGTAAAAGGAAGAATTTAGCCTAGATTGCCTCTCTTAAGGTCCTTGTAGTTTTAAACCTGTGCTCCCATGATCTACGAGTCTGCATTTCTCATGCCGTCACTCTCAGCCTTATCGAGGGCCTGCCTGCCTTCCATGGGCCTGCTCAAGTGAAAAAGTAGCCCCTCTCCATGCCAGCAACTGAGAGAATTTCCAGCTGGCCCCTCCCTTGTTTGGGAAGCTGGGAAGGGCTAACCCTGTAGTTCAAAGTCCTCTCTCAACTCCATTGCTTTATCTGGCTTTCACAGCACCCCTGGCAGGAAGGCCAGGCTGGGATTATTTTGTCCTTTTTTAAAGATGAGGAAAGGGGACCCAGTTAAGTGAAGCAACTCTCTCTCAAGGTCACCTAGAGTCAGCAACAAAGCCAGGACCCAGAGCTGGATCTTGTGACTCACCTTCCAAGGATCTTTCCTTGTCATGCCCCTTCTGGCCTTTGCATGGGGCTCCTGGGCTCACTGCCTCACTTTCCCTCAGTGACTGGGAGCTCAGGCAGAAGGCATTGTGTCTCAGCTGTGTTCCTAGCAGGGAGGGAGCTGCATCAGGGGTACTCACCTCAGTGAATTGTTGCAATTAATGTCGCATTACCATTCCAAGCATCAATATAATAACTGTGTTGGCAAAAAGCTTATTAAGTCTCCAATTGAGCTATTTAACTGTGCAGTCTCTGGCGGTCACTTATTCCAGATCGCAAGGCTACGTTATGAAATCATAACAGCAATGATGCATTGGGCATCTCACTTACAGCCTACCCAATACTGCCTGTGCACTGACAGACTAGAGTGAACTGAGCTGGAGGAATTGACATACTTGGAGACAAGAAGAGGGTGGAGGGGCCACGTCGCCATTATTTCTTTTTATTCCCTCGGCATCCAGTTAGGAGGACAGTTCTAAACCTGGGCTTCTGTGGGCACATTTCATGGGCTCTGTGGGTTTTTTAGAAAATATCTTGACAACTTTGTAATTTCCTTTGCTGTTTTGTGTACTTTATTTTATGCCTTTAGAAATATGATTCTGAGAAAGGTTTCATATACCTCACCAAACTGCCAGGGGACTACAAGAAAGATTAAGAACCTCTGGGTTAGGAGAGTAATAAATGCTAGGAAAGAAGGAAGGAAGGAAGAAAGGAAAGAAGGAAGGAAGGAAGGGAGGGAGGGAGGAAGGAAGGAAAGAAAGAAGAGGAAATAAAGGAAGGAGGAAAGATGGGAAGGAAGGAAGAAAGGTAGGAAGGAAGGAGGGAGGGAAGAAGCAAATAAGGGAGGAGGGAAGGGAGGAAGGAAAGAGGGAAGGTAGGTAGAATAGAAAGAGTATTGGTTTGGGGGGTCAGAAGATTTGAAATCAAGTCTCAATTTGACACTTGCTGGTTCTGCATAACTTTGAAGGCCATTTTCCCCTTCTAGCCCTCAGTTTTCTCAGCTGTAAGGTGGGGGCTTTACATCAAGGAATGGATGGATACAAAATCATTTACTAAACACTTACTGGATGCCAAGATGGGATGATCTGTAAGGTCCCTACAAACTCTTTGATGTGGCAAATCGACAGGGTTGTTTGTAGCGGATGAGGAGGGAAGTCAGAATTATCACTGCACAATGTTAGATCTGTTATGAACCTCTGAGGTCACATAGATGAGGAAACTGAGATCCAGAAAGATGAGAGGGGCAGGAAGGAGTCAGCCTGTAGGCCTGACCGTCACTCTGACATTTGTCAGATAAGTGGCCTTGGGCAAGTAGCTTGTCATCCCCAGGTCTAGGTTTCCTCATTTGTAAAATGGGGGAAACACCTACTTCACAGTGTTTGTGACGAAAACATTTTCAAGATGCTACGTCTGTGCAAACTATCACGATGAAATGATTTGCCAAGACAAGACTAGAATTGATGTGTCTTGTCCCCCAATTAAGGGATCTTTCCATAAAACCATGTTACCTTTGTCACCAGATTGCTCAGTACTAAAAAGAGATGTACTATACTTTCAGTTTGGAGGAGACAGGAAAGACAAGCAGAAAGAAGTGATGTGTCCCTTTCCCTTGTACTGAGAGCTGTAAGAGACAAAATCAGAACAGGTTAAATCGCAATGTTGATCAATTCCTGGGTGAGAGAGCCTGAATGGGTCATCACCTGGAACTATTTAGACTACAAACTGACAAAGGTGCACCTTGGATTTAAGAGATAAGGCGTGCTGCACTTGAAGGGGGGAAACTGTGTTCAAGTCCTGACTTGTGTGTGACATGTGTATGTGAGGGAACCTAAATTCCTCTGCTTTGATTCAATCTAAAATATAGATTAAGCACCTACTATGTGCCAGGAATTGTACTAGACACTGGAGATGCAAAGTTAAAGCACAGCCATCCCTGGTCCCTGGGCCTTCAGTTCCACCAAAGTGAGACAATAGGGACACCGATAAGTAAAGAGAATTAACGCAAGGAGGGGCACCCCTGCTTTCCCTGGTTTAAGGATCTCCCTGGTAAGGAAACTCCCTCTGCCTTCTTAAAGAATTCTCTAAGGCATGGGGAACTTCAGTGACTTGCCCACAGAGGCAGGATTCAAACCCAGCTCTTGCTAGCTCAGAGGCCAACCTATCTATTAGGCCTCACTGCCTCTCTAAATATCAAACACATGTATATTTAGCAAGAGTGTGATTCTCAAGGGAGTGCCAACAATTGTGGAGATCAGGAAAGGCCTTGCATACTGTGCATTTATTAAGTGCTCTCCTCTGGGGATTTTCATTTTTTTTTTAATTGGATTTATTTATTTATCTTGTTACAATTAACCAAATTCTATTTTCTCTCTTTCCTGCTTCCTCCCCTGTTGGAAAAAAATAAAAATCAAAACCCTTATAAGAAACACAGAACACAAATCCCCCACTGGCCACATGCAAAAATAGGTGTCATGTTAGGTGCCTGTGATGTGGAAGCCCAGGCCTGTACCAGATGGCTCTCACACCCAGGTGTTCAGATAAGACACGGTCCTGGCCCACATGGAGCTTCGTCTTCCAAGGGGATGAACACCCACACAGAGAGCCATTATACACAGTGTGACGTATTCAAGAGACCCAAAGGAAGTGTGAGACCAGAGAAGGGAGGCTATTGCTCTTCCGAGGGGATGAGGGAAGGCTTCTTGGAAGAGGTGGCATTTGAGTTGGGTTTTCAAGGATGGGCAGAAATTTTAACCTAAGCAAGATTGGCATTTTCCTCTTTCCCAGAGACAGACACACAGCTATGTAGCTATTAATGATGTGGCTTAAAGTGAGCAGTTAACCCAGTAGGGAGGGTACGGGTATGATCATACATTAACCCAGCCACCAAAAAAGGAAATGGGAATGCTCCTGGGCCCTGGCAGGTGACTTTTCTGGATATCTCACACTTTGAGAGGACATTTCTGGGAGTCTCCTTCGATTCTCTTCATGTTAGACCC
>NW_027187353.1:4944549-4973730 GCF_028583685.1 Petaurus breviceps papuanus | reverse complement strand
GGGTTTGGAGAGTAGGTGGAGCAGAAGGGAGACCCGCAGTGGTGGGCCAGGGATAGATGTGTAAAGGTCTCTGCTGGGGCCCTGAGGGAACAATTGAGTTTCAAATGCATTTGCAGTCTCCATTTGAATGATACTGCTATGATATCTTATGTTCCAATGATTAGATTGCAAAAAGAAATCACATACAGAAACAACTCATTTAACCTTGGTCATTGAAAAACATGTAGCTCCAGTTAAATTAATGTGCTAAATAATTGAGAATTCCCTTTTAGCAAGAAACTGTTTTTTTTACAACAATTTGGGATGGAAACGGTTCTTTTAAAATGCCTTCTTAGCAGCGGATATGGGTTCAAATGTAACCTTTTTATTGACTTGGGGTGACCCCTATGCCTTGGAAGGCTATTGAAGAATACAAGGCTTATTGGCTCCTGTTATAAATCATCCCCCAAGTGCTGTGCTTTGGAGATGATCAAATCATAGACAGTCACAGCTGGGACACTGAATCCTAGTGACAAAACATAACTAGGACAAGGCAGCTGAGGCTTTGTACCAGGGCGGAAAATCCAGAGGGCATTGACAGCATTTTTCTCAAGCTACTTTCTTCCCTACTTGCCCCATTCCCATCAAAGGCAACATCCTTCAGCCCCTCAGCAGCTGAACTTTCAGCAGCATAGACATCTCAGAGAGTCTCAGGATGCGTGTTCCATCCCACAGTGTTATGAACCTGGCCACCACCATCCTTGTTTAATGAATAGTAGTCAATTAGTTGTTCAGTAGCCAGGAATTCTTAATATACTCTCAGGGACTGCTTCCTTTTCTTAGGCTATATCCCAGGTGAATCTAGTCCTCTGCCACTTGCCCCACATAAAAACAAAATATTGCCAGCTTAGCCCAATTAAGAGATACTGAGGGTCTGCACTAGTGAGTCAGTAAGCATGAGAAGCACACTGCAGAAACAGTATTGACAAGACTTGATGAATGATTAGATGTAATGGTAGCCAGTTAGAGATTAAATGATTTGTCTAATATCTGGTTGATGAGAGAGGCAGGACTAGAACCCAGGCCTTCTGACCTAGGACCCTTCCACCAGTTTTTGTGTCTCCTTTTCATACATTTCTGGTTCCACCGCACTGCCTGCTTCTAAGCACCTTCCCTTCACTCACCCCACCTCTAATTTCATATTTCTAATTTGGAGTGACCTGAAAAAACTATTGCATGAAACTGATTAGAATTTTGTGTAAAGCAAGAATCAGTAGGTTGGTTCTGAATAAGAAAGGGCCTTTAGGTACTTTCCTATAAATCAAATGTATGCATGAGCAATATGACATATATTTTGACTGCTTCAGAGTTTTGGGGCTTTCTTCTGGATTCTCAGTTGTGTTTTAGAGAAGTAAGGTTATAGGTAAGTGGGGAGCTGCCATACCTATAATTTCCTCCAGTGCTCACTTCCAAAGTGCCCTTTTTTATAGTCATGGCCAGTAGACAAGTGGTGAAAGCACGAACGAGGCTAACTGAGGCCATGTATTAACCAATGAGTTTCCTTCAGACAGAGAAAATCTTTCTCCTGGCCACAGACTGAAACCACCCCGACCCTCATCCCCCGCCTAGCTACTATCACTTCTGACCTCTCATCAGGACTTATCCAACCTAGCTCCCCAGGGTCCTCCCCATCCTTACTGTCCCCTCCACTCCCATTACCTCCAGCCTAGTTCAGACCCCTCAGTCCCTTTTCCCTGAGCTATCCACAGAGCCTCTTAACTGTTTTTCCCCTGTCAGTCTCCCCCTTTCCAGCTCATCTTTCACACACTGCCCAACTGAGTGTTCTAATGCACAGCTCTGATCCTGATAGTGTCCTGATATAACTTTCAGTGACTCCGTATTGTCCAATACAATCCAAAATCCTTAACCAGACACTCAAGGAAGGCCCTCCACAGTCTGCTTCCATGCTACCCTTCCAGCCTGATCTCACATTGGCCTCTTTTTCTTACCCTATGGTACAACCCAACAAGACAGCTCACTTCTATCAATAGATGTCTAGTGGAAGAGAGGTTGGATCTGGAAACCAGGGACTTTGGTTTACATCCTGACTCAGTTACTTCCTACCCATGTGACTTTGGGCAGGTCACTCAACCTCTCTTCACTTGGACAACTTCAGGAGGAAAACTCAGTCTTCTCATCTATAAAATTAAGGAGTTAGATCAGGTTATAGCTAAAGTACCTTCCAGCTCCCAAAGCAGTGAAATGCCCTACTATGCTACCTCTGTGTCTTTGCTTATCTGATTCTTTCATCTGGAATGCTCTTCCTGCCCCCAATTTGTCCTTCAAGTCCCAGATGGAAAATCACCTCCCCCTGAAGCCTCTTGCCTTAGCCCCTTGGTCAGGAATCATCTGAACTCCCCATAGCACCACCTGCCACCATGCCCCCATGGCCATACCTCTTATGCCAGTGAAAACCTTCTACCTTGATTTGGTGTCCATGGTTTTTATCTCCCCTTCTAAAGTGTAAGCCTTTCTAGGGCAAAGGACTGATCTTCTTTTCTGGTTTCTTCTGAAATTCCTAGCCCCATATAAATATGGAATTTATCCAATATTTAGAAGATAAGCCTCCAACCTTAGTCATGGAGTGATCCTTACCATAAAGATGTACATTGGGTCGTAAAGTACTGTGGGGGGTCTCTGTGCAGCTCAGTGCCAACATAAGCTATGCATGCTTCACTACAGATAAATGGGCAGGGAATGACATTTTTGTGGATAAAAGATGACACGTCTCTGCATGCCTATTCACTCCATCCACTGAATGCCTACTTATTCCAGGTGAACAAATCCCTACAGATTAGCCAAGGGTGCCTCCCTATCTGCAGATGCCTTTTATCTTCCAGCATTTTTCCCTCAAAGGAAAAATGTTTACCCTTTAACTATTAGGGCATTCCAAGCTGGTAGAATCCTTTCAGATAACTCTTTGGGTTTCAAACTCTGTGTGGCATAAACTTGTAATAATTTAATGGAATTATGTGATTTTCTCCAGAGCCTCTCTGATTCACCTGTTCTCTGAATGTTAGAGGTCACAGAGACCTTAGAGATCATCTCATTCGGAGGTACAAAGAGGACTTGGTTTGAATGTCCACTCTGCTGCTAACTAACTGTGTGACCTTGGATAGGTCTCTTCTCCTCTCTAGGTTTCAGTTTTTCTCATATGTAAAATGAGTGGGTCAGATTGAGTGATTTCTGGGGTCCCCTCTAGCCCTAAAATTTATCAGTGAACCAGAAGACTGTGGAAATAATTTGTACAATCTGACCCAATGGCAATCACTAAGAAAAAACAAATTCCCATCTTTCTGAACTGGAGGCAAAGGGATTTAGCCTCTCAGAGAACTCTATAGTCAGACAAATGTGGATTTCTGTGTTTGCAGGGATTGGTTCTCTTGCAATGGATAATTGGATTTTTTTTATCTTCATAAAAGACAATTAAGAAAAACCAATATTATCACTGAGGTAGAGTAGCTCATCTCACAAAAGGGGGAAACTCCCTGCAAAACAGGAAATCTCCTATTCTGAGGCAAGATTGTTGTTGCTGCTGTTACTGCTGCTGCTGCTGCTGTTATTGTTATGATAGTGAGGGGAATTACTGGAATGGAGAATGATGGGTGAGGGGAGACTCCTTACAGAGCAAGGAAGTGGAACACAGAAGAATGACCGATCCCGAGTTGGGTCTGGGTCCCTGAGACATGCACATCAAGATTCCCAGAACAGTTACCCAAAAGCTGTGATATTGGGAGTGGGAAGGGGTTCCCATCTCTGACCCCACTCCAGGGCTCAGAAAGCCTGGCAATTCATGCAGAAAAAGGAGAGGATGCCCCTGGCTGGGAGAAGTTTGCCAAGCAGCTCTCTCTGAGCTGAAATGACCAGGACCAGGACTGGGGAAAAAAAAATTCAGAGCTCGTTGCTGTGGTGATGTGTGAGGGCAGCAAAGGGGGGTTAAAAATGGAGGAGGGAGGAAATTCAAGGACGTGTTAATGAAAGGCAAAAGAAAATTTCATTCTCCCTGTGTCAGGGTCAACATGACAGAAATGGCTTTTTGCTCATGACACAAAGAGAGTTAGCAGGAGGCAGGGAAGGGGGAGACAATGGCAGCAAACTAGGCATGTTCCTAGCATGGAGACCAGGCAGAGACACGAGGGGTGGCTCCCCACCCCCAGCCCCATCTCTAGCTAATCCCTTCAGTGAGCATACAGGATGCTCCAGACAAGGGAGGCCCCCTGCACAGGACGGTGCATCCCCATCTGGGAAGAAGGGAAAATTAAGAAACCTTCTAGAATACTGGAGCTTGGGAAAACTCAAGGGGAGGGTGCCCACTCTAGTTCAGCAAACATTTATAAGGACCTACTGTGTGCAAAGCCCCATGCTGTGTTAGGTGCTGGGGTTATAAAGACAAATTAAAAAACCAACCCCTAGTTTACATCTTCCCCTTCCTGCTGTGCCCTCTTGGGCATCCAGTCAAAATAAATCTAATTGACTGAACTAGGACCCCACTAGGGGTTCTTCAGGGGTATAATGAATAGCATGGCTGGTAAGGATTAATATTCTCCTCTGCTTTAGTCATAAAACCATGGGATTGTAAGCTCCTCGAGGGCAGGAACTATTTCTGCTGCTTATCTATATCTTTACCACTTGATAAGAGCTTTTAGAGAAGCTTTCTCCTTCCTCCCTCTTCTCTCTCTTCCTCCTTCACACTCCTTTTCATACTTCCTTTCTCCCTCTTTCCCTTGATTTCTTCTCCTTTCTTCTTTTCTCTCCTAATTCTCTTCTTCCTTTCTTCCCTTCTTCTTCTTTCTCATTTTCTTTCCTCCTCTGTTTTGTATCCTTTTTCTTAATCTTTCCCTCCCTATCCTTTGCCTCATTTTTCTGCTTTATCAATTTCCCTACATCTTCTTTCTTTTCCTACTCATTCTGCTTTTACCTTTTTTTCATCTCCCATGTTCCTTTTCTTGTTCTGTCCCCTACTGTCTTCTTTTCTTCCTACTGCCTCTCCTCCTCCTCCTCCTCCTCCTCCTCTTTCTACCTTGGGAAACAAACCTATAGTGAAGGCCTTGCCACTAATTAGCTGTGTGACTTTCAACATGTCCATTCCCCACTCTGGGATTCAGTCTCCATCTCTTCAAAATAGGAAGGCTCTTCTAGCTCTGACATTCTGTCATTCTACTCCCATTCAAGAGGAGTAAAAAATAGGTGGGACCAAAGTCACAAAGGGTATGGGCTATCTTCCCTTTGAAATGTGAAATGTGAATGAAATTGGAAATTCCTTGTGAAATGCCCCTCTTCTCAATCAAGGAGAAAGAATTGTTAATACAGCAAATGGAAATCCTGGAGGTCATTGTATGATCTCCAGTGAGTCTAGGGATGGAGGCATGCTTGAACTGAACTGTGTAGCCCAAGGCAGTTGGGGGAAAGAGACCAGAAGGGCTGCCATTTTGGCCTAGAATGAATGGAGCTGCTTAGACTTGAAGGCTCCTAAGTCCAAAGAGCAGGGCATCAGTTGGCAACATCATCTCCAAATCCATATAGAGAAAATTGTCTATAACCTTTATTCAGAAAACAGGTTTATCTCTGGAATTGAGTGTGTGAATACATATGGGTGCCTATGTCGAAGCACGTGTTTACATTTGTGAAGGTCTTTGCATTTGTGTGTATGTGCATGTGTGAACACATATGTGGACCTGTATAACTCTAAGTATATCTTTATAAATCTGTGTTTATGTACACATGTATGTCTATATGTAGTATGTCTTTCCTTTTGCTCCCTGAGCATGGTTCCTTCCCTCTCTCTTTCCTTCTTTATCTCTCCTTTTCCTCCCAATCCCACTCTTCTCTTCCTTTTCTCTCCTCCCTTCTACTCTCCACTTCCTCAGTTTTTCTTTGACTCTCACCCTCTTTTATTCTCTTCCTCTACTCCCCCTCCTCTTTCATAACACCTCCTCTTTCCCTTCTCTCTCATTCTCTTTCACTCCCTCTCCTTTCTCCCTTTCCCCCATCTCCCTCTGTTCCCTCCCTTTCACAGTCAAGCTCAGTTGACCTGAGCTGTCCCTTCTACTCTTCCTTCCAGAAGTGATCCTGAAGGTGCTTGACAGCAGAACCAGAGAATTGTTAACTTCCTACCGGATACCCATTAAGTACCTCCGCCCTTTCCACCCCTATCATTTTGAGCTGGTGACGGTGAGTGTCCTGGGCCAGAGAGCTGGTTTTGGGGGCATCTCTGCTCTGACCTGTTGGGATCTAGAACTGTGCTATTCCACTGCCCCTTTGGGGGCTGGCTCAGGGGGATCCACAATGGCTCTGTTCCTGGCATGTGATTCAGAAAGGCATGGGAGCTTAGGACTGGGGAGTGGGGGGGGGGGAGGGAAGTGGGAGGTTTGCTCTGGAAGTAGATGGGCCCATCAAACATTACTGGGAGAAGAATTTATTTTTGTCAGCATTTGGGACCCTCAAAGACCTTTTCCCTTTGTTTCTATTAATCTGTCCTTCCCACTACCCACCTCTCCCCTCTGTTGAGAATAGCCCCCCCCCCCAAATAGCCCTCAACACATACATGAGTATTTAGGAAACACTTGGCTGTGTCTGAAAATGACTGTCTCCTGCATTTTAAGCTCATCACCTCTCTGGCAGCAAGTAAGCAGACACTTCATTTTCATTCTTTGGGACTTTGGCTTTTCATCACATTGATTAAAGTTCTAAAGTCTTTCAAAGTTCTTTTTTCCCTGCAGTGTTATTGTCATTGTATAAATGGTTCTACTTCTGCTCATGTTGCCCTTTAGCAGTTGTAGAGACCTTCTCCATTTCCTCTGAAACTGTCTGTTTGGTTATTTCTTACGGCACAGTAATATTCCATTATATTCATATCCAACAATTTGTTTAGTCATTCCCCAACGGGAGGACACCTCCCTTGGTTTCACTTTTTTTTGGCCACAATAAAAAGAACTGCTATAGATAGTCTCTGTTTTTTTCTTTCTTTGATTTCTTTGGGTTATTCACCCAGTACTGGCATAATTGGGTCAAAGGGCACATACAGTTTTGGGGCCCAAGTTTCAAATTGCTTTCCAGAAGGTCTGGGCCAATTCACAGCTCCACCAGCAATGCAAGAGTATACCTGTTTTCCCTCAGTAGAAGTGGGGAGTTAGAGGAGAGAGAAACTCCTGGGTGTAAGGCCTTAGTGAGGGAGCAGGACTCCATTCCTGCAGCACAGTTCGTGATTCATTCTTTGATTCTCCCCATGGTGATTACCCTATGTGACAGTCCCAAAGACATCCCCTAGTCAATTGATAGTTTTAAGATTAGAATCCAGTTCTTCTGCCTCTCCATCTATCTGGAATCAGAAGATCTGGAGGCAAATCCTGGTTCTGCCACTTGCAGGCTGTTGTCTTTCACCAAATCATTTCACCATTCGGGGCTGCAGTTTTCTGGTCTGAAAAATGAGGATAAGAATGCCTGCTGCCCCCCTCACAGGCTTGTTGTGAAGGTCAACTAGGATTTTAAAGTGTTTTTAAACAGTTAAGCATTCTATGCTTGACTTATTATTATTATTTCTCAAATGACAATAACCCTTTGCGGTTGGCTGCAATAGAGGTTTATAAATTATCTCATTGGAACCTCTGACATCCCCTAGCCTAGTTATTCCTGTCTTTACAAAGAGAGCAAGTAAGCCATGGCCCCTGTGAGGATGGTGAAATATTCAAATGGAAAAGCCAAAGATTTATTATAATATTGATCTTTCTGTAAAGGTTCCAAGGGACACTGGGCTTTAATTACCAGCTTCTGCTCCCTCTGGTGGGTGGTCACTCATAGCCACAGAGGGACTGTGGCCAACATTTGGCCACATGCAGGGCCTTGATTTATGACTGGACCTGCTGTTTAACTTTGTGTTTATTTCTTCTGTCTCTCCATCTTTGCCATCATCACTTCCACCGGTCCTCAGGCTCACAAGTCTGGTTTAGCCAAATTGTATGCTTCAATTACTCGGGAGAGCAGTTTCATGCCCCGATACATTGGATGCACTCACACAGCCTTAGAGGTAAGACATGAAGAGGGCTGGAGGGAATATTATCTTGGGCTACGAGGGACACAAGACAGGAAGCTTGAAATCACCATCTGTGGGCAGGGGAAGAGTTTGGGGACTGCCAGTTATGGGGAAAGGAAGGACTAGGAGGCATCTCCTTTGAGGCAGAGAAGGAAAGTAAAGCACTGTTGTGGTCAAGGAAGACAGTTAAGGACCATTAGGTGTGATCGGTGTTGAACAATCTCTTCAAAGGGGGTGTTTTGGAAAAAAAATAAATCCCAAAAGTTGGAAGAGGGATGTAGGAATAGGAAGAAATTGAGGAAGGAAAAAAAAATCAGAGCTTGTTTTTTTCTTAAAAAGACAACTGATCTTAAAGGAGGACAGAGTGATTCACAACACATGCACATTTCATGTAAATGAAGAGAAGGTATGAGAAATGGTTTTGCTCTCAACCCCCACTGCTGGTCACATGTTCCTCAATCCTGTGATCCCCTGAGAATCCCAGCTACCAAAATCTTCCTGGATCTCTGGGAAAAGCAGGTCTGTCTCATCCACCATAGTTCCTGGGAAGCCCTCCTGGTGCTACGATGCTTTTCTCTGCTGCCCAGTAAGAAGGGAGAAAGCACACAGTTCTTCTATTGAAAACTCCCAAGTCGACATCTCAGGGCTCCCTCTCCTGTCCTTGGTTAGCTAGCCCCAGCCCCAGTGAGATGTGGCATGCTTCCTTCCTTCCTTTTTTTTAAGAGGCAGATTCCTGACCTCATATTAGCCCTGTTTTAATGTCTCCATTGGCTACACTTGCCTCTCTCATGTTTGTGCAGAGATTAAAACTGAAATTGGGCAAAGAAGCTGGATATACTCTCTCCTATCCCTTTTTTCTCTATCTTCCCTCTTCCCATTCATATTCAGTGTCTCATCCTGACCCCCTCTCTTGTTCCTGTCCCCTCTTGTACATGTTGTAGAGCCTTGGACAGGGCTGAATTTTTAGTCAAAAGGCATGAGATGGAATCCCAGCTTTGCTACCTACTACTTGCATGATCTTGGATGAGTCATTTAACACACCAGGCCCCAGTTTCCTCATTTGTAAAACAAGAGGGTCAAACCAAATGGTCTCTGACATTCTTTTGTCCTCTAGATCTATCCCTCCTTACTTAATTTCCTCTCTCATCTCTGTTTTCTCCCTCATTCATCTCTCTCCTTTTCATCTACATTCCCCTTTCATCTCTGTCTCTTTTCTCTTCCACATCAATTTTCCCTCTCTCGTCTTTGTCTCTTCTCACATCCACATTCTCCCTCTTCCCTGTCCTCTCTCCTATCACTATTGCCTTCTGATCCCTATATTTTCTTTCATCATTGGCCCCTCTCTCATTATCATCCTCTCTACCATCCCTCTCCCCTCTCCCATCCATAGCTCTTCTCCCTGTTTTCTCTCATCTCTACACTTTCTCCAGTTCTTGGCTTTATTCCCTCTCCTAGTCCCTTCTTTCATCCCTATCTTCTCTCCTTCTCTCTCCCCATTCCTATCCTTCTTCCATCTTAGGTTTCTGCTACCTTATCCCCACTGACTTCTTGACAGCAGAGAAATTATGTCCCAATCAACATCCCGATGAGGGCCTCCGAGGATTGCCTTCCTCACTCCCAAACACACACGCCCTTTCTCTGTCTACATCAGACCTGTCAGGCTAGGATTGATTTGTGCTCTGAGGCAGAAGATGCCTAGTTTCAGATTCTTAAAGAATCAATGACCACCACCCCCTCCCACTCCTGCCATCTTTGTTCTTCTTTTTCTCCTTGAGCAAATATCTCTGTTCATTGGGCGACTAGAGGGTAAAGGTGAATAACATTTCCAGAAGCCTATGTACTGGTTTGTTGTTCAATTGTGTTTTCCTACTGGGCTGGTCCTGCCAGTGTCTTAAGAAACATTAAAAATCTTCAATGTCCTCAAATTTCCCACCAGCCTGCTATGGTCCCTGAAATATCTTCCAAGGTTTCTCATTGATAGCAAATCCTTCTGAGAGAGGGAACTCATTTGTTTCCTTTTACCCCAGGGCGCTTTCCTTTCTGTCAGAAGGAGGTCAGAATATGAGAGCTCTTGAGGGAAGAATCAATTAACAATAACTTATTGAGTACCTACTATGTGCCAGGAACCATGATGGGTAACTGGAAATACAAGTACAAATAATGAAAAATTCTCTACTTCCAAAAATTTCAATTCTAATGGGAAAGGTAACTACATATAAAAATACATACAGCATAAGTAAAAATTAATAAATACAATTATTTGTGTGTAATATAGAATATTATACATACTTTGTATACACAATATGTAATACAAACACAAATGCAAAGTAGTTAATTACAAAGTCATTTGGAAGGAGGACACTAGCCATTGACCTCATGCAGAAGACTCTGTCTAGGCTATATCTTATAGGAGAAGAAAAACTTTGTGAATTAGAGGTAAGAGAGAATTGTTTTCTGGGCATGGGAATGATCAGTGCAAAAGTATGTAGATGGGAGATGAAGTGTCATATATAGGAAACAGAAAAAGTGTAAAGGGCCCAGAAAGAGGAAGGAGCAGCAGAGAAAATAGCTGCTATTTTCTGAGGCTCAAATACACTGAATGATACTCAGGTAATCAAATATACACCATGGACAAAAATTAGAACGGAAATCCTATGCTTCATAAGTGCATTAAGGAGTAGAGGGGTTTGTGTTTAGGTCAGGGCATGATTGATAGGAATGTAATTACTTGGGAGACTGAGGCAACATTGGGGCAAGGGAAAGCCTGCAGCTCTCCTCCTCTCAATCTCAGAAGGCTTCCTGGAGGCAGTCTGCTAACTTGGCTTTTAGCAACTCCACTCAAGTGTCTCCTCACAGCAGTGTCTGGTGGGCACCATATGCCTTTCATGCCCCTTTCTCCATTTTGTTCCCAGTCCTCAGTCCTTCTGCAAGTGCCCTTGCTGCTCCCTAGAGTCCCTAAGGAGGATGGGGAGCATCTCATTGTGGGCTCTTCTAACAGTAATGGGGTCGTGCTCTAGGAATACACCAGAGTATACACAGTATTCCTCGGCTTTCTTCTGCCCTGGGGAGAAGACCAGTTCCCCCAGGAAATGATCCATAGTAACTTTCCTATTCCGTATTCATCAACAACCCTTAGGATTTGCTCAGGGCATTCAAGCCCTTTGAATTATGGTCCTAAACTATCTTTTCAGTATTATTCTTGGTCTTTCTCCAATCCAGAACATAATCAGCATCCAGTCCCTCTGAACTACAGGCATCTCCCACATAATGTAGTTTCAAACAACATCATTTCAAAGTAAAAATAATTTATACATTGTAATTAAACTTCACAGTAACATCATGGAACTACAAACTTGACATTTCCCAAGATACAAATCAGTTTGCCCGTGATTAGCCAAGCAAACTGACTGCAACATTGTTTCACTGAACAGCCTGTTTTCAGGAAACTAATTGGGTAGGATATACTTGTCCTCCCTTGTTTCCTACCATATTTTCCCATCTTAGTGCTTTTGCATATACTGTTCGCTCCTTTTATAATTCCCTCCTGCTCTCTGTTCGATTATCCCTCCTTCAATGCCCTTCTCAATTGCCACTGCTTCCCTGAAGCCTTCCTAACCCTTAATAATAATAGCTCACACTTATATAAATATACATTATCTCTTTTGATCCTCAGAACAACCTGTGAAGGGCAATGTTGATATTGTCTCCATTTTATAGATGAGGAAACTGAGGCTTAGATGTGTTAAGCAATTTGCCCAAAGTCATGGAACTAATAAATGTCTAAAACAGGATACAAACCCAAGTCTTCATGATGCCAAGTCCAGTGTTCTCTCCATCATGCCAACCTGTCTCTCTGAGACAGAGGTAATCTGAATCTCCATAGTTTTTAGCTGAAACCTCTCATGGTACCTATCACAATCTGGTTTGTATTGGAATGATTCACGTCCATGTTTTATTCCTCTCACTAGACTGTGATCTGGGCAGCTCAGTGGCACAGTGGATAGAGTGCTGGGCCTAAAGTCAGGAAGACCTGAGTTCAAATCCAGCCATAGACACTTACTAGCTATGTGACCCTGGGCAAGTCACTTAGCCCTGTTTGCCTCAGTTTCTTCATCTGTAAAATGAGCTGGAGAAGGAAATGGCAAACCACTCCAATATCTCTGCCACAAAACACAGAGTCTGGACTTGGATAAAGAACAACTAAATAGCAACAACAAAAGACTCATCTCCTCGAGGCTCTGGATCTCATTTACCTTGTATCTAACACATAAGCTACTCAATCAGTGTTAGATGAATGGTGGGAAAAGCTCATCATGTCCACTGGACATGGAATCAGAAGGCCTTGGTTGTCATCCTGGTTCTAGTGTATATTTACTCTGTGATCTTGGGCAAGTCACTTCCTTTTCTGGGCCTCAGTTTCCTCATCTGTAACATGAGGGATTTGGATCAGATGGCCTCTGAGGTCCCTTCTAACTTTCGAGCTATATAATACCAGGAAGGCTATATAGGAATATTCCCAGTAGCCCTCACCGTTTAACCTCATCCTCCCATCCAGATTTCTTTCCCCAAGTCAGAGAAAGCAGCCACATCCTCCTCAACACCTCCCACCAGTCATCAGTTCAGAGAAGTGTCCTCTATGGGAGGCCTCTCTTCCAGAAGCAGGTGACTACAGGAGCAGCCTCAGTAGGGGTGAGACAGCCAGAGAAATTGCTTTTGCTAATCACAAGGCTTTGTGTGGGGGTGGACATCAAATTCATAGCACACCAGCCCCAGGATAGGTGTGAATTACTATCGCCTGCCTTTGGCATCTTCTCCCAGAAGCTCAGCTATCAGTCCTCCAGTTCTGAGGCTGTTTCTCCCTCCCACTGTGAGTAATAAAGGACCTAGACCTGCCCAGTTACATAGTCATCCAGGTTCATCTCAGCAGTAACACATCAGCTGATTTTGCCCAGAAGCAATAGGTGTGGTTTGAATGGAGCTCTGCGGGTAAAGACCCCTCACGTGCACTTTTTCCCCCAACTGATATATGAAATTCCACTATTACAGATTCATTTTTTTTAGTCTTTAGGCTTTTCCTTCTCTAAGAGTTCCCTAATATCCCTAATATTCCCTAATATCCTAGGGCAAATAGCCCTAGGAGGGAGAACTCTTAAGCCTCTTCAAGTTAAAACCTTCCCCAGACTTAGTTAACTACCAGCTAAAGGGGAGGCCTTGAAGGCATTGGACAGAGAACTAGGGTTCAGGCTGAGAGCTGAATGAGGAGGGAGAAGACCACAAACAAACCTCTGATATGTAACAGTTTTGCCTACAGATCACCCAGTAAGTTTCTTTAGTAGAGCCACATGAAGGAACCCCCCTCCAAAAGAGGAAACTGTCATAAGGCTGAGTTCCCTCATCTGTAAGTAATAATATCTGTAGCCAGCATTTATATCCCATGTTTTAAGGTTTACAAAACATTTCACACATATTGTCCCATTTAATCCTCACACTGAGAAAGGAGGCGCTGTTATTGTTGTTATTTCACAGATGAGGAAACTGAGGCTAAGACAGGTTAAGTGACTTGCCCAGGGTTACATTGGCTAGTAAGTATCTGAAGGAGGATTCGAACACAGGTCCTTCTGATTCTCAAGTCCAGTTGCTCCATCCACTTTAACAATAATAAAATGTATGTTATAAATGCAGTACCTACCTCACCCACATTTGGGAAGAGTTCCTTTAAAGCACTAACAAAATATAAAATATTTATGTACTGTATTCACAACAAGACTTGTGAACAAGTGCAGTACTTCACAGTTTTCCAAAGGGACCTTACATGCATCACTGGACACACTCACAGTAACCCTGTGGCAGGCATTATCTTTACCATTTTACAAGCAGAGAAAGGGAAACCACAGAAGTGAGGGGAATTGTTCAGGTTCACAGTTAGCCCCTGACAAAGCCAGTATTGAATCCCAGATTTTGACCTGAAGCCCAGGGCTCTTTTTGCTTTTTCACATCTGCCTTTACGTTGCAATGCAAGTCCATGTCAAATGACAGTGCTTATAGGTCAGAAAGAGGAAAGATCAGTCCAAACTAGGGCAACCTGGAAAGGCTTCCTAGAAGAAGTAGGTCTTGATCTGGGTCTTTCAGGCTGAGGGGAGCATTCAAGAAAGAAAAAAGACCCAAAGGCAAGAATGAGCCTGGCACATTTGGGAAGAAAGGAAAGCTAGCTAGCCAGAATGAAAGGTGCACATCAGGGAAGAGGAAGCCTGTGTTCAACCTGAATGTGGCCAAAATTGTCAAACTAAGAAGGTTGAACCTTTGGTACAGGACAACTGTTACCTGATTCTTTCTGTGGCCGAAGCATCCATTCATCCACTATTCTTTCCACTTTCAGGTCTTTCTTCATGGGGTCAATGAGACCCTCGCTAATCCCTTTGGCCCTCTCATAGCGGTTGCCCGTGTCATTCCCAACTACAAGGAGTTCAAGTAAGTATAGAATGGTGAAGTGAGAGAGCGATGGGCAATAGTGTCTCCTTTTTCCAGTCCTGGCTTTACCCATAAGTGAAATAGGCAACTGTCTGCATGGCATAATTGCAGAAAACATTAAGAATCCTTTTTTTGAAAAAAAGATCTCCTTGGCCTATATATGATGCTTTGAGATCCCTTCACAAAATAACAAACCTCTAATTCCCTAGGGAAGGCTAAGGCTTGGAAGTCTCATGGCCCTGGGGAGGAATTCCCATGAAGGAGTTCCTTTGAGGAACCACAATTAATCTCAGAGTCTAATAGAGAGAAAAGAGTTTGGGGAGCTTGGAAGGGAGAAAGCCCCAAAAATTAGGGGGAAAGGGAGGAAGAAAGAGAAGCACTGCATCAATGTATATGAGACAAACTATTCTTTCACTATTTTGTCTGAAGATGACTAAGTTGCCACTGGATGGTGTCACCGCGTCAGGACTTCAATTCTTTGCTTAGAAAACCCTCATTCAGATCCAGGGGGGAGTTAAGCTTAGGAGAGAATCTTTCTTAGAGAAGTAATCATCTTCATAGGGAATCACAGAAAGGTAATACTATGTAATAGTGGAAAGACCACAGGGATGGCAGTAAGAATAAGGGAATTTTAATCCCGGCTCCAACACAGACTTGTTATATGTCCTTAGCAATAATATTTCCCTCTCTGAGCTCAGTTTAGGCATCTGTATAATGGGGATTATAATATCTATCTTGCCTACTTCCCATGATCAATGTGAGAATGAAATTAGATAATGGATATGATAATGCTTTGGAAATTACAATGTACTCTACAAATAGGAATGACTGTTGCATTACTGGACTGAGAAGATTTGTAGTGGGATCTTGTGTGATAGAGACCTGGTATTGGAGTCAGAAAACCTGGGCTGGAATCCCCTGCCACGTAGAACCTGTATAACATTGGCTAAGTTATTTAGGCTCTCTCATCCTCAATGAGGAACTTGGGCTTCATGACCTCTGAACTCCCTTCTGGTTCTGAATCTCTGTATGATCTTTTTTTTAATTTGTAAAATTTTTTTGGTTTACATCATTTCCACAAGATTTTGAGTTACAAATTTTCTTCCCATTTTCCCCCTGCCCACCACCCCAAAACAGTAATCCCACTGAATATCCCCTCCCCCAATCTGCTCTCTCCCATATCTTCCCCCATCCCCCCTCCAACTTTCCAGTAGGGCACAGTGGATCTCTATGCCCTAGTGCCTGTATATCTTATTTCCTAGTTACATGTAAAATTATATATATAAAACATTTGATTTTAAACCTTTGAATTCCAGATTCTTTCCCTGCCTTCCTTGTCACCCACCCTTACTGGGAAGATAAGCAGTTCAATATAGGTTGTACATGTGTAGCTATGCAAAACATTTCCATACTGGATATATTGTGAAAGACTGACTATATTTCCCTCCATCTTATCCTTCCCCCCTATTGTTCTGTTCTCTACTTTGATCCTGTCCCTTTTCAAAAGTGGGTGCTTCCAATTTCCCTCCCCCCAGACTGCCCTCCCTTCCTTCATCCCTCCTCTCATCCCCTTCCCCCCCCCCAACTCTCCTGTAGGATAAGATACCCTACTTAGTGTGTATGTCATTCCCTCCCTAAGCCAAATTCATTGAGAATAAGGTTGACTCATTCCCTTTTGCTTTTCTGTTCTTCCCCTCCATTGAAACAGTTTTCCCTTGCCTCTTCTATATGAGATAATTTACCCCATTCTCTCTCTCCCCATCTCCTCTCATTATATTCCTCTCTCACCTCTTAATTTCACTTTTTAATTATCATCCCTTCCTATTCAACTGGTCCTGTACCCTCTGTCTATGTATACTTGTACATATATATACACATACTCACATATGTCTTCATATACCCATATACCCTTCTATATAGAAATATATGTATGTATACATATATGTATGTCATATATTTACATTTCTATTTCCTTCAACTATTCTCATACTGAGAAAAGTTTCATAAGTTACAATTATCATTTTTCCATGTGGGAATGCAAGTAGTTCAACCTTGATAAGTTCCTTATGATTTCTTTTCCCTGTTCACCTTCTCATGCTTCTCTTGCTTCTTGTATCTGGATGTCAAATTTTCTATTCAACTCTGGTTTTTTCACCAAGAATACTTGAAAGTCCTCTATTCCATTGAATGACCATATTTTTCCCTTAAACATGATACTCAGTTTTTCTGGGTAGGTGATCCTTGGTTTTAATCCCAGCTCCTTTGAACTCCTGAATATCATATTCCAAGCCCTTTGACCCCTCAGTGTAGAAGCTGCCAGATCCTGTCTTATCCTGATTGTGTTTCCACAATATTCAAATTGTTTCTTCCTGGCTGCTTGTAATATTTTCTTCTTGATCTAGGAATTTCAGAACCTGGCTATAATATTCCTAGGAGTTTTCTTTTGGGGATCTTTTTTAGGAGGTGATCGGTGGATTCTTTCAACCTCTGTTTTGCCCTCTGTTTCTAAAACATCAGGGCAATTTTCCTTGCTTTTCTTGGAGGATGATTTCTAGGTTCTTTCTTTGATCGTGGCTTTCAGGTAGCCCAATAATTTTTAAATTATCTATTTTCCAGGTCAGTGGTTTTCCCAGTGAGATATTTCACATTGCCTTCTATTTGTTCATTTGTTTGAATCTGTTTAATAGTATCTTGATTTCTCATAAGGTGACTAGCTTCCATTTGCTCCAATCTAATTCTGAAGGAATGATTCTCTTCAGTGAGCTTTTGACATTCTTTTTCCATCAGGCAAATTTGGCTTTTTAAGGCATTCTTCTCCTCATTGGCTTTTTGAGCCTCTTTTGACATTTGAGTTAGTCTAATTTTTAAGGTGTTATTTTCTTCAGTCAGGTGGTTGACTCTCATTTTATAATTTTCTTGCATCATTCTTATTTCTCTTCCCAGTTTTTCCTCCACTTCTCTTATTTGGTTTTCAAAATCCTTCTTAAGTTCCTCTATGGTCTGTAAGCAGTTTATTCTTTTCTTGGAAGCTTCTGGTGCAGGAGTTCTGACTTTGTTGTCTACCTTCTGTTCCATGCTTTGTCCTTTTTGTCCCCAAAAAAGGAATCCAGATTTGGACCGTTGTGCTTGCCTTGCTTCCCTCGCTTGCTCATGATGCCACTCAATTACTTGACTTTTGAGATTTTTGCCACAGTAGAACTCTGCTACCAGAGGGGGGGAGCTTTGTCCCAAATCTCTGGGGTTTTCTCAGCTGCTGGAGCTATTAGATGGGTGCCCTCTCAGAAGACTCCACATGCTCTAGCAAACTGGTTACACACCCCAGGACCTCCATCCTAGACTGCAATCCAGATCCAAGCAGGTTAAAGCAAGAGTGATTACCCCTCAGACTGGTCGTTTGGTCCCCCTAAAATCTGCAGGCCAGGAGCTCTGAAGCAGCCACATGGTGGCAGCTGCATGGCCCTCAGCACCTCAGCTGCTTCTCCCTCCAGGAGGCAAAGGCCAAACTGCACTCCTGGATGCCCAGGTCCCACAGTCCACACTGTACTGACCTCTCACTTTGTCCTTAGCATCTATGGATAGATAATTCTGGAAACCGCCACAGTTGCTGGTGATCTGAAGTCCCTCCAGCCAGCGGCTGGTTGTGGCCACCCTGAGGCTAAAACCTCTGGCTCACTTGGGGCTGGTCTTAGCTCCCAACGTGCTACACTGGCCACTTCCTCTTAGGTTCAATGTGACTGTTGGGAGTGATCAATAAAATAAAATATGACCAGAGCCACCACCAACAAAAATACCCATTATAAGACCAATGTTAAGAGGCTCTAATTCAGCAGTAGAAGCATTTAATTAATGCATAAAATAATGCAAATAAAAAGAGAAGGGATTCAATGGCACAATCATCCTTTATCCCTCAAACACAAATGGATATGACTTCCTTAAAGACCTCAGAAGATTATAATCTAATCCCTCTCCCAATCCTATGATTATCACTCTCTGGTAAATGGACCCAATCTCTTCAGAATTCATAGTTCTTTGGCAAAAGCTGCCTGCTTCATGGAATTCTGTAGTCTTTCTGGACAAGCTAGAAAACCTCTTGGTATAGACTGGAGATCTGTGAAGCTTCTTCTCTCAACTCTAGGAAATAAGGACAGGCACCCCATAGGACATCTGATGAGCTAAATCTTATACTTAGCTAGGGAAGTTCAAAGAGAGAGGTAAGGAGGATGTACATCCCAGGTGAGGGCAACAGCCTGTACAAAGGCTCCAGACAGGACATAAATCACCAAGTCTGAGGAACAGTGGGTAGTTTGGTTTGGTTGGAACACAGAGAAACTGAAGAGAAGTAATGCCCATTACTGGCTTGGAATGGGAGTTTGGAGTCAGATTGTAGAGAGTTTTAAATGCCAGGCAAATATATTTGTGTTTTATCCTAGAAGCAATAGAGCTACTGGAGATTTTTTAAAATAGATTTTTATTGACATCTTTTGTTTTTACATCCCTGGGATTTATCCTTGTGTTTCTCTTTCTTCCTCCAAGAGAGCCGTCCCTTATAACAAAGAATCTAAAAAATAAATAGAGGGAAAATGAGCGAAACCAATCAAAACATCCAAAACGTAACATTATATGCAATGTTCCATATCCAACATTTTCAATGGATGGAGCAGGGGTGGAGAGGTGCTATCTTATCAAATTTTTTTTCTTTGGAGTTAAATTTCTTCTTTGGGAGTCTTAATCATTTCATTGCTTTCAGTTTCAGTGCTTTGTGTATAGTTGTTTTTTCCATTTACATTGTGTATGGTCATTTGTATATATTGTCTCCTGGCTTTGTTTAGTTTTGTTTACATCAGTTCATGTAAGTCTTCCCAGGCTTCTCTGTATATGTCATATTCAACACTTCTTGGAACTTACTACTATTCCTTTATGTTCAATATGTGCCACAATTTTATTTATTCTTCAGTCAATGGACATTTACTTTATTTCCAGTTCTTTGCAGTCACAAATAGTGCTGCTAGAACTATATTAGTGTAGATGCAGCGTTTCTTTTTGTCTTTGATCACCTTGGGGCATATATCCCTGAGGAATCTCTGGGTTCAAAATGTTTATACATTTTAATCATTTTCTTTGCCCAATGCCAAATTGCTTTCTGAAAGTGGTTGGCCCAATCTCTACTGAACATTATTAAACAAAAGCATGACATAGTCACTCATGTTTCAGGAAGATTATTCTGACAGCTGTTAAGGATGGATAGGAGAAGGGAAAGACTGTAAGCAGGTAAACCAATTTAGAAATTGTTGCAATAGTCTGGGAAAGAGGTGATGAGAGCCAGGACCAAGAGGTGGCCACACGAGTAGAGATGGTTTGGGTAGCATGTTGGCTTCAGGGAGTTTTTCATGATCCATTACTCAGGAGTTCATCCCAGGAGACTGCTCTCTCCTCAGTGCCATCATTATGGTTTTACAATACTCAGACTAAGTAAAAATTATAGTGTTCATTTCTACTTTCATATGGGAAGCCAGTAGAAAAGGAGGATTGTAATGCCTATTTTACAGCTGGAGAAACAGAAGCAACAGAACTTGAACAAAATCACACAATGAGTCAGTAGGTGAGCTGGGGCTCATACTCAAGTCCCCCATCTTGATCCCCCAAGACTGTGGGTCAGTGGGTTTCCCTGCCCTCATTTATTCTTTTTTTTTTTTAAAGCAATTGGGGTTAAGTAACTTGCTCAAGGTTACACGGCCAATTATTTCTGGGTGTGGTGCTGAGTATCTGAGCCCAGATTTGATCCCCAGGTCATCCCTACACTGGAGCCGGTGCTCTTACTCACTGTGCTACCTGGCTGCCCCCCCCTCATTTATTCTTATAGAAAAGAAGAACCTATGCTGAATGAGAGGAGCAAAACTCGCCACTCATTTCTTGATCTAAGATGGAAGATCTTAGGTGCTCAGGATATTGAGGGACTCCATTTGTTCTTGGGTTCCATTCTGCTCACCCTTATCTTTCTTCTTTTCCCCAGGGAGACTTTGTTGAACAAAGAGCCTTTACCTATGGAGCTGCCCATAAGAACTGTCAACTTTCCAAACCCTTCAGTGTTGGCTTTTGATGTTCCTCGGACCAACAATGAAGGATACCCTCAGGTTAGTATTTATCCATCCATCCATCCATTCATTCATCCATCCATCCATCCATTCATCATCCATCCATCCATCATCTATCCATCCATCCATCCATCCATCATCATCCATCCATCCATCCATCCATCCATTCATCATTCATCCATCCATCCATCCATCACCTATCCATCCATCCATCATCCATCCATTCATCATCCATCCATCCATCCATCACCCATCCATCCATTTATTCATTAGTCACTACTCATTTATTCCTTCACATATTTAGTAAGCCAGTATTCTTTTCCTCATTCATTCCCTCATTTATTCATGAATGAGAAGCAAGTAGAGTAGGAAAGAACACAATTTGGGGATTGAGGAGTCCTTTGGTAAAGGTTGTCTTCCTCATGGAGGTTTTTGAGGTGTAAATGCTCAGGGGCAGCTAGGCAGAAATGAATGGATCACTGAACCTGAAGTCAGGAAGATTCATCTTCCTGAGGTCAAATCTGGTCTCAGACACTTACTAGCTGTGTGATCCTGGGCAAGTCAGTTCACTATTTACCTCAGTTTCCTCATCTGTAAAATGAACTGGAGAAGGAAATGGCAAACAACTCCACTATATTTGCCAAGAAAACACCAAATGAGGTCACAAAGAGTTGGACATGACTGAACAATAAGATCCCCTCTGGTTCTAAATTTCTGGTTTCAGGGTCTCCATGATCCTTTAACAATTGATATTGGAAATGTGAAAGAGAGGAGGGCAGAGAGCAGCTTGGGAATGAGAGAAGAGCAAAAGGAGAAAGGTTTCAATTGAGTTCTGAAAAGGCCTTACTTTGTGTAGGGGTCATACTAGCCTTGAGTCAAAAGGGTTTGCATTGTTCATTAAACACTTCAATCCTAGCACTTGGTGATGGTGACTCAGCTTTTGAAAATGCCTTGAATACTGGCTCCCTCCAAGACACACACACACACACACACACACACACACACACACACACACAAACCAACAAGGACTGCTGCTTGCTCTGGGGTCTACTAACCTGTTGGGGAGAACTAGGAGAAGGGGGGCATGCTGACTTAACAACTCCTAAGACTGAGAAGGACCAGGGGATGCTTGTGTACTAGATTCCCTCTGGTAGAGTAAAGGGAGCTTTTACAAACAGTCAAACGCCAATTGTTCCTCAACTGGCCAAAGAGCTGGGGTTGGATTCTAATCCCAAATAGCATCTCTTCATGTCTCCTATTGGTCAGGACTCTCTGTTGCCAAGTCAGCATGTTTCCCTTCTCCCAGTCCTCCCCAACAGGTTGGTGGACCCCAGAGCAAGCAGCAGTCCTTGTTGGTTCGTGTGTGTGTGTGTGTGTGTGTGAAAAAGTGACCATAGTGGATGAAGCCCTCCAGGCAGTCTACCTCATTCCCCCTTCCCCACCAAACAAGGCTGGCCTCACCCCATTATATAGTAGGTCTTCTTCCCTAACTGCCTCTTAGACCATTGACTGAATCTGGAGACTCCATAGTGAAAGTTTCAAGTCCTAGATGATGAAATTGATATCTGTTCCAATGTAAACCACCACCACTGTAAATTAATAGTCTCTTACACTCCAAAGTCATCATTCCTGGAAATCGGTTTTGAAAGAAGGTAGGGAATCAGAGCAAGGGGGCTTTACATGCTGGGGATGGGAGTGGGGCAATTGGACAGTAGGGAAGGAATTGCTCTCTAGACCAGAGAGAGGGGACAATAAAAAAGGGACAGCTTGGAGTGTTTCTCAAACAAATATTGAATTCACAATTATGCCAAAAGTCAGCTCCTCCTGGGGAAAATTCCCCTTCTTCCTTCCAATCCCTCTCCACCTTTAACTGTCCTGTCTCTGCTTCAGGAGAGATCTAGTAGGGAGAATAGACAGCCTTCCTCATCACAAGGAGGAGCAGGGAGGGGCACTGGCAAACCCTATTCAGAGACTTGTACCCATGGAAACCCCTGGCCTTATATTAAAGGCCAAGATTTTTGATGGCTGATTATAGACAAAGAAGAATGATTGGTAAGCTGAATGGGAGTGTGTGTGAAGAGAGCAGAGGTGGGCGGGGGGGAAGAGGCCTGATAGAAGCCCTGTAGATAGGCAATCTCATTCTCAAGCAATTCTCCACTGTATTGCCTGTCAAGGGCTACATACTTCGAACATGGTCCTGCATTTAGCCAGCGAATTATTACCCAATCAGACTGAGCCCATGAGGCTGGAGACAATCAATTTTAATGAGTATTCTTTCCCTCTGGGATCTCCATTGTGATTGCGACTGCTGCCTCTGTGAGCAAGTGTGATCCAAGCACCTCTCATTCCAGTGATGAGTGGTTTTTCCCATTATTCTCAGCTTGAGGTGTATGTGGGACTTTGAGCCCAGAGACAGTTGGCCACTTGCTGAAGGTCACACAGGATGGTAGCACCTCCATGTGACAGCCATTGAGATGCTCTTCACAGATACAATAAGAGGACAAAGATGGTACTCAAGGGTTCTGGGCTGAGTTTTCCTAATGATTGCTTTGCTAATTAAAATACTATGTGTCAGGCACTTTAGAATTATTGTCTCACTTGATCGTCACAACCACATACACTGTAAGGTAGGTGCTGTTATTATCTCCATTTTACAGCTGAGAAAACTGAGACCACAGAGGTTAAGTGACTTGCCCAAGGTCACATAACTAGGAAGTATCTGAGGTCAGATTTCAACTCAGATTTTGTTGACTCCAGACCCAGCATTTTATCTGTTGTTTCATGTAACTGCCTTTGTTCTTGATCAAGTTTGCACTATCTTTCTCTAAAGCAGCTTCCTCCTTCTCCTCCTCTTCCTCCTCTTCCTCCTTCCTAAATTTGTGTAATGATTTAAGATTTTCAGAGTACTTTACATTTATTATCTTGTTTGATCTTCACAACAACCTTCGGAAGGAAGGAAGGATTCTTATCACCCTTATTTAACAGATGGTGAAATGTGATTGACCCAGAATCACATAAGCAGTATCTAAGGAGGGATTTGAACTCTGGTCTTCTTGAGTCCAAGTTCAATGTTCTCTTCACTCTGATACTTAGCAGCTTTTACTATCAATAATAATAATGAATGTGATTAGATACAGTTATGTCCTAGAAGCTATTAAAGACTTTGGGACTCCTTGTATGGTGTTTCTCAGAAACAAAGTATCTTCCTAGGCATTGTCTTATTGGACCTTAGAATGGTAAACAGCGTAAGTATTTATATCCTGACTTGACAGTGGAGAGGACCAAGCCTCAGAGGAGAGAAGTGAATTTCTTGAGATCTTGTAGAGTCAAATCCAGATCTCCTGCCTCCCAGCCAAGTGCTTTCTCCATCACACTGGAGGATGCCCAGCCTCCTGAACAATCTTGGGGCAGTTGGCACTTGGTGGTAGAGAGGACCAATAGCCCCTACCAATCCCTCTCAAATTAGCCAATGTGGGATATAGGAGATGGCATTTGTCTAACCAGTTAAGGCTGATTACATCAGTTACTCCGTTGAATAGTCTTAATAGTGATCAAGACCACCAATTGAATCCCTTTGTGACCAGTTTGATTTGACTACCCAACTCCCCCTCCAATTGAAAATACTCTCTCCCTTCGTATATTTCCCTAGAACATTTCTTCTGGATCTCTCCCTTGCCTCCTATCAAATCTTTACCTTTTATTATACTGATCTGTGTACAAGTTATATCTCCTCCCCATGCACCACCAAAAAAATGTAAGCTCATTGCAGGCAGGGGCAGCATCAGTTCTGTATGAAGAATCCATGGTGTTCAATTTGTGCCTTGAAAATAATTAGTACTTCATAAATATTAGTTCAATTTAATTCAACTCAACAAGAATTAATTAAGTAGCTGCTATGTACAAGGCTACCCAAGGTACTAAGATACAAAAAACAAAAACATAAGTGTCCGTGGCTTCAAGGAGATTATGTTGTACTAGGAGAAGACAGCTGTAAAGTACCACCGTTCTCTAATTGGGAAGACAAATCACATTGAGAATTTTTATTTTTATTATGAACTGTGGCGGGAAGAGAGTGGTTGCTTGACAACATCCTTGTCAGCCAAGTGAATTCTGAATACACACAACTTCATATTTATGCATGTCTAGGTAGATACAGATAATATATAGATGACATGGAAATGATATACAGACAGAGATAAATATGATAGAAGTAGAGATGGAGATGATAGAGACAGAGGTAGAGATGAGAAAGATACAGGTTGAAATAGTGATAGAGGTAGAAATGATAGAGGTAGAGACAGAGACAGAGATGAAGATGATACAGAGGTAGATAAGATAAAGGTAGAGATAAAAATAGTGATAGACATGGAAATGAAGATGGTAGAGAAAGAGATGGAGATAGAAATGATAGAGATAGAGGTAGAAATTAGAAACGTAGATATAATGATAGAGACAGAGATGAAAATGATAGAAACAGGGTAGAGATAGAAATAGTGATAGAGCCAGAGATAGAGATGATAGAGGTAGAGACATAGATGAAGATGATAGAGACAGAGGTAGAGATGAGAAATGTAGAGATAATGATAGAGAAAGAGATGAAGATGACAGAGACAGGGGTAGAGATAGAGATAATGATAGAGATGGAGATAAGAGAGATAGAGAAAGAAGCAAAGGACATGGAGGATAATTAGTTTGTGTCTTGGCAGCTGGGCAGGCGCTTACTCATCTTTTGTTTGGGGGATGGGTTGGAGAGCAAGGTAACATTGGTTTTCTCTATGGTTAACATAACAATGAAAAGGGAATAAGGAGGAGAATGCATACAAGGATGAAGAGGATAGACACAAGAAGGTCAAGGGTGTATGTCATTGCTCACTTGCAATAAAGTGGATGCCAGTGTCACTTGAGCAGAAGAGGGATGATACAAGACCCTTGTCTCTTTACCTTCACACAACGTGTACACAAATACATGGTCTTTTGGGGAAATAATGAAAGCACCGGGGGTGGATAGGTGGCACAGTGAATAGAGCACCGGCCCTGGAGTCAGGAGGATCTGAGTTCAAATCTGGACTCACACACTTAACACAAAAACTAGCCATGTGACCTTGGGCAAGTCACTTAACCCCAACTGCCCTGCCTTCCCCTCTCCAAAAAGCAACAACAACAAAAGATATCTAGAACATGTGAATGTAGAGACATGTCCTGTACAGATGGACAGGGGCTTTGAGTTGTGCCAGTAACCTTGACCCAAAGGGTAGGCAGGAAGTATCCCAAAAAGATCACTTTCCTGAGAATCAGAAGATCTGAGTTCAAATCTTTACTCTTCCACTCATGATTTGTAGGACACTGGACAGGTCCCTTAACCTCTGTAGGCTTCATTTTCTTCCCCTACAAAATGAGGAGGATTGTTTTAGAAGGTATCTAAGGTTCCTTCCAGGTCAAAAGGCTGAAGTCTATAAGAAGGGTGGGGGAAGGACAAGATTTCAGTCTAATGAACAAAGTTGCAAAGGGACCTTCTTGCATACCTACATTACTCAGGACTGTCAGAGTCCCCTAGTTCCACCTGGGAAAGCCCTAGCAAGCAATGTATTCCCATTATCACAAGCCCTAACATTTATCTGGAACTTGTTCTCCCAAGCCCCATTCTCTCCATTTTAGAGATGAATAAACAGAGACCTTAGAGAAGATCATTCCCTGAGGACATTTCATGGTCAAACAGTGAATAACAGAACTTGGGCCAAGTCTCAGCTTTCTAGCCCAGTTCAGGATTCTTTTGCCCACCACCCTCTGCCTCTGGCACAAACTAAACCACAAAACAACAGGATATCTGGCCAAGAACCTTAGGAGTCTCCTTATTCAACCTCTTCATTTTCTAGAAGAGAAAACTTAGGCTCAGAGAGGAAAGTAACTATTCCAAGATCACACAGTGAGATAGTGACCCCATTTTTAAAGGAGAAGGGAAGGGAGTGTGGGGTTAGGAAATGATGTGGGACCTCTAGAGGAAAGCACAAAGGAGGATGTAGAAAGGCAGCCACTTGCTCCATTGTTGAGCCCAGAAGAGCCCTGATAATAGTCCAGACGAAGGGGTCCTGGTTCTGGGCTCAGGGGACAGTGCTCTGGTCACAAGGGTTAATGGGTTTACTGAGGTCACATTTACACCAGTTAATCATATTCACTAATTCCACCATTCCAGCATGCCATCAGGCCTGTCCCTTTCCATTAGCATCTTTCAGACAATGGCTTCCCCAACCCCCATTTCACCTTCAGCTAGGCAACAGCTCACTCATACCAGTGACAAAGGATTTAACTCTTTGAGGAGCACTCTTAAGGACGATCCATTCTCTGCTCCAGTCCTTGTGTCATCAATAAGGATGATCAGAAGTTGGTGTGAGATAAATACCATAGGCGATCTGTCTGTGGTCAGGGTTAGTGATAAAAGAATGAACAAAATAATTAAGCATTTACCATGTGGTAGTCAGTCTTATAGCATTTAAGTTGTTACTATGTATCAGGCACTGTGCTAAGTATTGTGGATACAAAAAAGGCAAAAAACAGTCCCTGCTTTTAGGGAGTTCACAGTCTAATAGGAGAGACAACATGTAAACAACCATGGTACCGACAAGATACATATAGGATAACTGAGTGTAGTCTCAGATGGAAGGCACTCTTCCCTCTGAAAGTGAAAATTAAGGAGGACCGGGAAAGTCTTCCTCAAGATGGCAGGACTTTAGCTGAAACTCGTAGGAAACCAGGGAAATTAGAAAGTAAAGATGAAAAGGAAGAGCATTCCAGGCATGAGGGACAGCCAGTGAAAACACTGGAAGTCTAGAAGTGTGGTGTGTCCCTTGGAAGAAATAGCAAGGGGGCAGGATACATGGAGAGAGGGAGGAAGGTGGAAGAAGACAGTAAAGGTACAAAAAAGTCAAGTTATAAGGCACTTTAACAGTCAAATTGAGGATTTTATATTTGATCCTGGAGGTCATTGGGAGCCACTGAAGTTTGGTGAATAGGGAAGAAGGTGGTGAAGGGTGGAATGTGATATGCTCAGCAACTATAGGCAAATCTATTTGACAGCTGAATGGAAGATGGACTGGAGAGGAGAGAGATCTGAGGCAGACAGATCCACCCTGCAAGAATCCAGGTGTGAAGTGATGATGGCCTGCAGTGGGTGGTTACTGTGTCAGAAGAGAGGAGGAGGGGAGTCTTTGAGAAATGTTAAGGAAGTAGAAATAAAAGGACTTGACCACTGATTGGATGGGGGAGAGCTTGGCGCTGTGATTGATTGGTTTTAAGTCTTCACTTAAAGATCTCTAGTGGTAGAGAGCTCTACACCCCAAGATAGACTAATCCACTTTTGAAGAGTGTCTCTTTAATATTATTCATAATAGCTACCATCTATGAAACACTTTTAAGATTTTCTAGAATCTTTATGTATTCTACCTCATTTGATCCTCCCAACAACCCTGGAAGGAAGGTGCTATTATTAGCCCCATTGTACAGAACAGGAAACTGAGGCTGAGAGAAATATCTTGTCCAGAGTCACACAACTAGTAAGTGACTAAGACAGGATTTTCAACCTCAGCTCTCTCCACTCCACCACTGATACCTAGCAATTTATTAGGAAATTCTATTTTATAACAGCAGAAATTCATTTACTTGAAATATCCACCCTTTGGTCCTAGCCCTCCTGTCTAGGGTTAAGCAGTGCAAGTCTACTTCCTCTTCTATCTATCAAACCTGTAAATATATGAAGAGCATGACCATGTCCATTCTACATCATCATTTCTCTAAGCTAAACACTTCTGGTTCCTTCAGATGAGCCCTGAATGTCCATGGCATCTATTCTTCTCACCATTCTAGCAGTCCTCCTCTGGATTCTGCCTTTCCTTAATGTCTGTCCTGCAAATTGGCACTCAGAATTGGGCACAAGACTCCAGGTGTGATCTGACCAGGACAGAGAAGAGTAGGAATGGCATCATCCTTATTCTAGACATTTTGCCTTAGTTAAGACTGCCTATGTTCACACTAGTTTTTATTGACTTCAGTGCCATGTGGTTGGTTCATATTGAGCTTGTAGTCCACTAAAAACCCCAGATCTTTATCTACAAACTGTTCTCTAGCCACACCTCCCTCAACCTCAGACTTGTGCAAGTGACTTTGTTGAGGCCAATTGTAGCACTTGAAATTTATTTACTTCATCTTGTTAACTTTAATATTCCCTGTTGATTTCTTTGGGACTGGCAACCCTTTTGTGCCTCTTGGACATTTAGTGATTATCCTGGGTCATGCCTTGAAATTATCCTGGAATGCCTTGTGTCGGTCCAGATTAATGTGGGCAGAACTGGAACTTGTTGGATTTTTTTTTTAGTAGAGGCACTGGAAACAACTGGTGTGTGTGTGTGTGTGTGTGTGTGTGTGTGTGTGTGTGTGTGTTGGGAATAGGAAAGAAGGAAGAGTTGATGCTTGTAAAGGAAGATGAAAGGAGGCCAGATCTGAACTTCCCCATAATCCCAGGTGCAAGCTTTTGCTCCAACCATAGTTTAGGAAGAGAGAAGA